>NC_141021.1:31330000-31497500 GCF_052040795.2 Danio rerio
AAAGAGACAGTAGCTCTTGAGTGGAAACTAAGAGCAACGGGCTGCCGATAATGTTTCCCAGTCTGTTTGCAGACCTACTGTACACCTGGCTATCGTCTACAGACAAAAAGCCTGACTTAAACGGTACATCAATGTATATTTTCCAAAATACACTGGCCTTGCGTTGTCCTTTACAACTGTACAGTAACTTACTGATGGCCGACAGACAGGGCCGGCGCGTCCATAAAGGCAACCTAGGCGGCCGCAGTATAGAGAGGGCGGCATCCGCGACACCTCCCTTACCACCCGCATCCTTAGATATATTCGCCCATAGACGACAGAATAGAGAGGGCGGCATCAGCGACACCTACATCAGCACCCACGCGTCCTCAGTTATATCCCTCCCTTACCTCAGTTATGTCCGCGACACCTCCCTCACCACCCGCATCCTTAGATATATTCGCCCATAGACGACAGAATAGAGAGGGCGGAATCAGCGACACCTACATCAGCACCCACGCGTCCTTAGTTATATCCGCGCATAGTGCGCTGGAAAAGAGGTCTGCGACACCTCACTTCATTTTCATAACCGATCACTTTCGTTTTCACATTGGGGTTGAGGGTGGCATGATTGTCCTCTGCCTAGAGCGGCAGTTCAGCTTGCTCCGGCCCTGCCGACAGCATAATGTTAGTTAATCGAGAAAATTCAAAAATATCACTGACTAGAATTTAATTCTAGCAGTCGTAACATAATCAGATGGGAAATGTGGATGGTAATACACAAGTTATTATACAGTTTCAGTTACCTTACCTTAAAGAAGACTTGCTGCTCGCCATTAGCTCCCTCCTGTAACGGAAGGCAATTCCAACCGCGCGAAAATGTAATGGGCGTGGCCAACCTGTGACCTCAATCAAGATGACCAATAGAATAAGGTGTTTCATAAGATCCCGCCCACTGAGATGCAGTTTTCAACTTGCAAAACTTTTCAACTCAAAAGCAAAGATATTAGATCTGCAAAAATGAAACAAAACCGAAAGCAAAATGAATGTGCACACAATTAATTAATCTGGTGGTAACTGCATAAAATGGCAATAGTTTATTTTTTGCAGTGTGAATTTTTTAAATTGCATTGTACCTAGTTTTGGTCAAAAACTTCATATGTTTGTTTGAATAATAAAGACACAAAATTAACCCCGGCATTCATGGGTTCAAAACTTTTCAACTCACAAGCAAAACATTTCAACCTGCAAGCAAAGATTCTAGATGTGCAATAAAAGACAGCAGAAAAGAGAGCAAAATTAATGAGTGTGCAATGAAAATTGTGGTAACTGCATAATAGGACAATTGATTATTTTTTGCAATCCAAAATATTTTATTATCATTGACATAAGTTTTTTAATTAAACGTGTTTTTTATTTGAAATATTATTTTTTTAACTACTACATACTTAATTTTTCTTTAAAACTAAATATTTTTGATTGAATAATAAAGAAACAAATCTAGCTCCATACATTTTCACCTTTAGGACCCAGCAGAGACATCAAACCGAGCCCTATATTATTGTTTATTATTCGCCGCTAGAGGGCGCTGAATGGATCGCAACGTTTCTGTCTGTAACTTAGTCAAGAAGAAGTCAACCTTGAACGGGCCTGCAGCTGAATATTATTGTGGACAAGACCAGCTTGCTATATCATCTTTTATCAAAAGAGGATTCATTATCCATTTCAAGGTACTTGATTATTAACTATTGAAAGTTAAATGTTGTTGTTATTACTGTTTGTGTGTACTATATTAAAGGTCCTGAAAATTGCATTTTTACTACATCTTATACTAACCTACAGGGATGAAACCACACCCTGATAATGTTAGATGCTAATGGAAATTTTTAATCAGTTATAGATGACATACAGCAATTAAATATAAGCCTAACAAAATTATATATATATATATATATATATATATATATATATATATATATATATATATATATATATATATATATATATATATATATAAGAATTGTAACATCTGTTAGCTTTGTATAATAATAGTAGTAAGTTAAGTATGTTAATGGGCAAATAGTAGTATGTGCAAACAAACAAAAATACAAATCCCTTAAACATACATTGTCCTTGCCCAGTTTTCTATTCAGGTGAGATTTTAGTGATGCTGTGACCACTGAAATAATAAATGTTGTCTGTCAGCTCATGTTCATTTGTGGTTTATTTTTTGTTTGTTCATTGTAGTTTGCTCTGGACAGAGCAAGGTTTAGACCTCCTTGATAATCTTGCTGAGAAAGGTGAGAAAACAACAGCTCTGTATTTTGTAATATTTACATGATGTAAAAATGCACAGATACACACACTTAAGCAATAAGCAGCTAAAAATGCACATTTTCATAGTTTTTTTTTTTCTCTCTATCTGTTTAAGGTACCCCTGGAGATGACCACTTGCAGCCTTCCAGTTATCTTTTCTCCGTTGCTAAACTGGGTAAGTACATGATTTTTGTTGTTATTTGGTCCTGCAAACATGTGCAAATTAACAATTAAAAAAATTTGTTTTAAGGTTGGAGAAAACATCATTTGGTATATGGAGGATGATTTGCTTTGTCCATCAAGTTGTCATTTGTGGACAGCCGAAATAAGACAATTAATCAACAACTTGAGGGTGAGTAAATGATGATTACACCCAAAAATCTGTGAAACACCCATACACTCATTCAGCAGCAGAGGTGACTCCATGTCCTGGAGCTACATATATATATATATAATTATTTTATATATATTATTATAAATATATATAATTTTTTATTATTATTATTATATTTTTTTTTCATTTTTGTGTGAAATATCCCTTTAATAAATCCAGTCTACTGTTTCTTTGGCATGGATTGAAGTGCTGTTTTTGTTTTTATTTTTAGATTGCTCAAGACAGGTATTTTATACCAACACGCTGTGGAAATATAAATTTCTAGCATCTAATTCCAAATGAACAATACTCTACGTATAACTGAAAAGTTATTTTCTTTGGTTTTTTTTAATTAAATCATTGCATGGACGTGCCATATAGGAGGGACATTTAACCTTGCCTTGCTGACTACAGACTTCATTTGTATGCTAAAGTGATGTAATTAATGGTTTCACAGCATGGCTGTATCTATTGTATTCCCTGTCTCCAGAACATCATTTGCAAATTGTTGTAATGATGTACTTATCTATTGATGAGATCAGCATGGCACCCAGACTTCATTTGCAACCATGGCACCCAGACTTCATTTGCATGCTTTGTTTTACTGTCCCCCATGACTGACCCCACCTACATGCTGTAAGATGTATAAAATGTATTATGTTTTGCTGTGGAGTTGAGAGTTTGCTTTCGATGACGCCACAGCCACGCTGAGTTTCCTCTTATTAAAAAGGATTCTGCTTTGAAGACAACCGAAAGATTCTCCCTGGTTTTTTGTGGGCTCTTAGAAGTTTACAACAACGCCAAAGATAAACTTTTTGAGGTTTGGGGAGATTCATCACTGTGGATTCTCTTGTATTGCAAAAAAGAGAGGAGAGCATTGGATCCTGGTGAGAAAATCTTGCATAATTTCACCTTTGATATAAGGGGCTTGTTTTGAGTTTAATTATTGTGTTTTTTCTGTTTGATTTAAAGAGAGCCTTGGAGATCCCACTTTGGAGATGGTGTTTAAACAACTCAGCCAGCTATCCGTTCTCCACTGCTATACAGATTGTGCAGCAAGATGGTTCGGCCCTCATACCAGGAGGCAAAACAAACATTTGTTGATTTGCGACCTAGGTGCATAATTTATGACAATAAATGTTGGACATTATTTCATTCATGTGTGTATACTTGGAGGAGCAACAGATACAGAACCCTTTTGTCCTGCTGCTTGGGGATGAACTAAACTGGTCTCAGACATTTGTTATTGTTGGAGGAGTGACACTAAATTCATGGATTTAAATAAAGCTTTGCCAATGTATTAAAAGCTGTGTATTTTATTTACATATAAAGATTACTACTATAATAATAATAATAATAATAATATAAATTTATTAATATATAGTGGTAAAGCCACTTTTTAGCGAAATAACCCAACAAATTAGTTGTTTTTGTAACCCAAATTGTTGGGTTGACCTTAACAACCCAATGTTTTGGGTTAAAATAACCCAACTGAAAGTCGGTGCCAAATTGACCCACCATTGGGTTACCTGTTGGGTTATGGGAAAAAAACGATTTTTAAAACTTTTTATTAAATAACATTTAAAAAATCTTTATAAACTAAACATCAAAGCACAATATTAACTATGCAAATTATTAACAATATAAACAGCCATATATAAAATAAATAAATAGCCAAAGCTATATCATACGGAAGCGTAGAGCTGCCACCCAGGTAAAAAAAAAATCTGAGCTTTATCACGTTTGTACAATATACTTTTCACGTTCTTACAATATAACATCACGTTTGTACAATATAGTTTCACGTTCTTACAATATAATATCACGTTTGTACAATATAATTATCACGTTTGTACAATATAATATCACGTTTGTACAATATACTTTTCACGTTCTTACAATATAATATCACGTTTGTACAATATAATTATCACGTTTGTACAATATAGTTTCACGTTCTTACAATATAACATCACGTTTGTACAATATACTTTTCACGTTCTTACAATATAATATCACGTTTGTACAATATAGTTTCACGTTTGTACAATATAATATCACGTTTGTACAATATAATATCACGTTCTTACAATATAATATCACGTTCTTACACTATAATATCATGTTTGTACAATATACTTTTCACGTTCTTACAATATAATATCACGTTTGTACAATATACTTTTCACGTTCGTACAATATAATATCACGTTTGTACAATATAATTATCACGTTTGTACAATATAATATCACGTTTGTACAATATACTTTTCACGTTCTTACAATATAATATCACGTTTGTACAATATAATATCACGTTCTTACAATATAATATCACGTTCTTACACTATAATATCATGTTTGTACAATATACTTTTCACGTTCTTACAATATAATATCACGTTTGTACAATATAATATCACGTTCTTACAATATAATATCACGTTCTTACACTATAATATCATGTTTGTACAATATACTTTTCACGTTCTTACACAATATAATATCACGTTTGTACAATATACTTTTCACGTTCGTACAATATAATTATCACGTTATTACGTGAAAACTTTATTGTCCGGTGCGAAGACGAAGAGCCCGCCTAACGTTACCTGAAAACTGGCAGTTTAAGCTATGAGCTGCTTGCAACATGGCCACAATAAACGTGGATAGCCCACTACTGAGATTTCTACGGAATCGTGGTGTACCCGAAGAATGTCTCCAACGGATGCAACAAGAAAACGTAAGTGCTGTCGTTACTGGAAAATGAGTCAAATCGCACGGTGAAAGTACGAGGGCCCGGGCGAGTTTGAACCCACTACCTCCCGGGCAGTGATGCCTGTTACGCGTTACTTAATAATGATAAAAGTTCTTTATCCAAGTCAATGTGCGTTACTATTTTTGTAATTTTCCTTAAAAAAATGTTTGATTTCTTCTTGCGTCTCCTATACGTCAAGTCACGTTTTCAGCATGAGGACAAATCACGTGTAATAGCCCTGCATTCTTTTACGATGCAACCCCATATACCCACTCCTCCGCAGGGCATGATCCGACTGTTTCAAGTTAACAGTAAGAAAAGCGAACTCTCTTTACTACGGAAGCGTAGAGAAATGTTACATTTGTTATTTATTATGTGTTTATGCACGTGTCAGCATATGCCTATGATATCAAAGTAACATAAGAACAGTTACCAAAAGACTCTTACAAACCACTCCCGCGGACTCATGTGCCAATTGCTCTGCACATCACTGATGTCCCACAAACCTAGCCTAATATTTGAGGCAGTTTGGATGTGGTGACACAGGGCTACGTGTAATCGGGATGTACGTATCATTTATTTTTTTTATTATGGTGACAGCTGAAGCTAAAAGAGGAATTTAAACACACCCGGCATGCATTCAGATCAGGGGCGTTGCTAGGGTCGAAAGGGATAAGGGGCTTAGCCCCAAAGAACCCCCCCCCCCCAAAAATTCTAAATTCAATACCTTGCAAAATATTGATATTCAATAGGCTACTATTTTTTACATAATAACAATTCTATCAAAAATAGTAGGCTAGCTAAGGCTACAAAAAAAATAAAAATAAAGATCTATATGCTAGAAATATGTTTACTTTAAATTTCTTCAGAGGGATTTTTTTTTCAGTTTTCCTCAAAATAGGGTGATGTGGGCATTGTAGCACTTTAAATGCATGTAATGCCTGTTTTATTCATACTTGAGCAGAAATTCCATATATATTCTTCACAAAAGTAGTAGAACATTCTAGGAAATCCCTAATATGGATGAAGGCATCCAGCTGTTGCTGTAGTAGAATAAAAATACGATCTGAATCAAAATAAAAAGGCTTTAACTGATCATTTACACGACTGCGACAATAATTTTTTTATACAGTTGAAGTCAGAATTATTAGCCCTCCTTTGAATTTTATTTTATTTTTTAAATATTTCCCAAATGATGTTTAACAGAGCAAGGAAATTTTCACAGTAGCCTATGTCTGATATTTTCCTTTTGAAGAAAGTCTTATTTGTTTTATTTCAGCAAGAATAAAAGCAGTTTTACATTTAAAAAAAAAACATTTTAGGGTCAAAATTATTAGCCTCTTTAAGATTTTATATATTTTTCCTATAGTCTACAGAAAAAACCATCGTTATACAATAACTTGCCTTATTACCCTAACCTGCCTTTAAAGCCTTTAAATGTCACTTTAAGCTGTATAGAGGTGTCTTAAACAACGTCTAGTCAAATATTATTGCACTGTCATCATGGCAAAGATAAAATAAATCAGTTATTAGAGTTGAGTTAAAACTATTATGATTAGAAATGTGCTGAAAACAATATTCTCTCCGTTAAACAGAATTTGGGGGGAAAAATAAACGGGGGCTAATAATTCAGACTTCAACTGTGTGTTCTTCCAACCATTTTAGGTATTTTCATAAGAAAGTCGATTTATAATTTGATTCAAACTGACATAGCATGTTACAGTAGAATATAATAATAAGCTAGGTGCATAAACTCACTGTGATTTAACTATTACAGAAACAGATGTGACTTGCTGTATCATATAAATATATGATATCTAGAAAGCTAGTACAATTTACGTTTTTTTTACTTGTATTTACATTGATATGATGCACATTTTACTGATTATAGTTATTTTATGTCACCAAAACTACACATATTTTATACTGTGGAAACAAGCTTCATCAGTAGTTAAAACTATTCAGTTTCGCGAAAGAGTTGTATTATTACCTCATTAGCTTCAGCTCCTCAAAATAATAAATGAATGATGTGCAGTGGCGGGATTTTTTTAACACCATGTGACAACAGAGCCACTCCCACCTGCCGGTAGAAACAGGTACTGCTGAACAGCTGACGGTTTAATTACCTGACACAAACGCTGCGTTAAGTGGAATGTTCGTGATGTATGTGGTAATTTTTAGTACTTAAATAACAAAATAAATGTTATACAACATATTTTTATTTAAGTGCAACATATTCCAAGAGATCAGGGGCTTAAGCCCCCAAAGCCCCCCCCTCGCAACGCCCCTGATTCAGATGCGCATTTAGGCGCGTTGGACAATAAAGCTGCGTTCTGTACCTGAGCAACAAACAAAAAAATACTCAATACATACTAATCTTAGAAAAAATGCCATTGAGCAGAGTCTGCAATCAAACTGCATATTAAAGAAAATACTACAAGCATTTTGCTAAATTTACTTAATAATGAAACTAAATAAAAATATTACTAATTTGCCATTTAAAACAAAACTGAATGATTATAATGTCTGCAAAAGTAGAAAAAGCTGTGTGAATGACAGGTAAAAACACATTGTCAAAAAAAAAAGGGCTTCAGTAAGGCTCGGGCTGAGAATTCTGATAGGCTGTTGGACAAGAGCTAGGCTAGGGCCTGAGTGTCTCGGGCCAGGGCAGGGCTAGGGCCAAAATTCTTAGTTCTATTCTTTTTAACTCAAATTTTATTTTGTATAAATGATAGCTCCACTAAATGATGCATAAGAAGTGGTTCCACAATTTACAATACATTTTATTTTAGAAAAATAGGTTTTAAAATACAAGTTTAACATTTTTCTTTTTTTAAAAAAGGGCAACAAGACAAACAGGGAATAAAACTTGCAGGGCTGAGACTAACTGGAGGAGGAAATAGACACACGGGGGATTAAATCCCAAAAAGAAACAAGTACGAATAATATAATAAGGTCACCCCAGGCAATAGTGAGCATTCACGCCAACGTGAGGGAACCCACCACACGCACAAAAATGGACCGCCACCACCGAGGCCACCTTCACCACCTCCTGTCCCAGACTGCCCAAAAGAAAAGGGGAGCTACAAAAGGGGAGTTATCCAGGTTTAAACAATATATTATTCAAACAGTGGAAATAAGCTACAGGGAAATGTGACTTTTGTTTTCAAGAAACGAATCAGGAATGTATTACATTATTTTTTATTCTGTAAGGGAACTGATACAAAATGTACATGATATCAAACTAAAACTGGCCAACCAAGATGTTTTTAACCAAATTTATAGTGTTTATAATTGACGATATCTTGTAAAGATTAAATTAATAGAGAAAATATAGTTTAGAGAGAATATAATTTAATAAAGGTAATCAGCAAAATTGGATAAATGTTATTCTGTTACTTGTTACCAACTGTAGTAATTTATTCAGCATAGGTTGGAACTGCATTCTTTTTTTTCACTTTATTATAGAAAAAAAAAAATTAAAAACATCTGAAGAGTGTATTTATAATTTTTTACGTTTTATTGTGATCTACAATTAATGTAATCAGTCAGGATAGGCAGCAGGTATACCTTGTGTACTTGTAAAGTAATAAATATTTTTGTCATTACAGATTGATGCCACAGTGATTGATCTCATGGATGACAAGACCCTGTCTGGTTACATCCCAACATATGGTGATCGGATAGCTGCAAGACGGTTCTGCTTGCAAAACAATAGTGCAAGTTCAAAAGATTCAAGAAAAAACTCATTGTTTGAACGATTGAAGCAAAGGATGGGTATCAATGAAAATGAGAAGAAACCTGACCATGAGGAGACATTTGGGTCCAAGAGGAAAAGAGAATATGCACAAAATAATAGATGGGCTGAAAAAAAGACTCGAAAAATTGAGTTGGGGTGGATCCATGAAGGGAAGCAAGTGAGAAAGCGCAGAGGAGGAGGAACAAGGACCTTCCATGTTTCCAAAGACGCCAAAAAATCTGAGATTTTACAGCATGCTAAAGATCTTTTCTTTCCAAGTGGAAAAAACAAATTTGGGAGGTGGGAAGTCTTTAATCATGACATATTGGACTATCAAGAAGAGGCTGTATTTGATGAAGATGTCACAGTTGGAGACCTATACTATGCACTTAAAATGGGAATGCTGAGATTTTACTTGTGCACTAAAAAAATATCCAATGATGAGGATGATGATGATGAAGAGGAAGCTTTTGAAAATGGGGAAACGCATGTGAACACCTCAGCACAACTGACTGATCCACCTCAAGATGACATGGAAGCTCCTCAAACAATTGTGGTCTTGTCATCCGATTTTACGAATGCCGATCAAGATGCATCGGACACATCAGAGGTAATGATTGGCCCCTACCTTGGAGAACCTCTAGCTTGTCATCTTGATGACACTGTAATACTTGAAGATGATGATCTGGTCATCACATCCCTTACACCTCCTTCAATAAACATAGCAGTCAGTACTCCAAACCCATCCATAAGCAATGAAGCAATGAGTTCTCCAGCATCATATGATCTTGTCTGTATCACCATCAAACTTCATAGGGTCAATATTCTGGAGGAGATGATCACCCAGTTCAAAGATCCAGCACTCCTGGGCTACCCTCTAAAATACATCTATATTGATGAAAAAGGAGATGATGCTGATGGCGTATCAAGGGATGTGTATGCTGCATTTTGGTCAGAGTTTCTCGATAACACAGCTGAAGAGGAGGAGTTCAGGGTGCCTTCACTGTCCCCTAAATGGCAAGAGGAAGAGTGGAAGTCCATGGGTAGAATTTTACTGAAGGGATTTCAAGACCATGGATATTTTCCTTGTCGCCTTTCCCCTGTTTTCACGGTGGCACTCATCTTTGGTGAAAATCAAGTATCAAATGAAATGCTGTTTGATAGTCTTCTCTTTTATCTTAGTCAATCAGACAGGGATCTGGTAACGAGGGCTCTAAACGAGGATCTTTCAGATGAAGACAGGGATGAACTGCTGGATCTCATGGATCGCCTGGATGTATCAGTGCTTCCAACCACAGAGAACTTAAAAGGCCTTCTTTTGAAAGTTGCACACAAACAGTTAATCCAAAAACCAGCATATGCAGCAGAGAAAATGTCCTCAGTTGCAAGCCATTTCCTAAAAGAAGCTTTTCAAAGTCCAAAAGATGTCCTAAAAATGTATGAAGAGAAAAAGCCAACAACTAGAAAGCTTTTGAAGTTGTTTTCTGCATCTCCCACTACTCAGGCAGAGAAGCAAAGCTTCAGATTTCTGCAACAGTACATCAGAGGACTTGATGAAATAGGGTTTAGAAGGATGTTCAGGTTTGTTACTGGGTCAGATGTCATCTGTGTTTGCCAGATAGAGGTCCTGTTCACATCGTCGGATGGATTGGCACGACGACCCGTGGCACACACGTGTGGTCCTGTTCTGGAACTACCATGGACCTACACCTCTTACCCAGAGCTACGGACTGAACTTGACAATGTTTTAGCCGCCAAAAGCTCTTACGAGTTCAGCATAGTCTGATAGAAGTACACCATGTGTAAACCAAAGAATGAAAAGTTTGATGGAACAATGAAGTCCAAATTAATATGGTAAAATAACCTATAATGATCACATTTTTGTTTTGAAAAAAAGAGGAAGAGCTTACATATGTTAGGGGAAAAAGCTGTAATTGTATTTGAATTTCCTTTCAAAAATAGAAGATAATTTTTTTCTTCACAAGAACAATTTTTTTTTTCAATTTAAGGGTTTCATAATTCAAATGTTTACCAAGCATGTCTAACCAGCTCATATTATTATGCAACAAGAGGTCCACATTGTTTAAAATTACAGTTCTTAAAGGTTTCATAGTTCAAATGTTTACCAATTGAAATGTTAACTAAGCATGTCTAACCAGTTCATATTGTTTGGCAGCAAGGGTTTAAAATTACAGTTCTTAAGATCTGCCTAGGCTGTTTTTAACAGGTCTGTGTTATAATTCTGTGAAATGCAAGAAGTTGTATGTTTAATGCAATAATTCAAGAGATTTATTATTTTAAAGTATCTTATTTACTTTTTGCCATCATTCGCTTTATAATATTTTGAAGAATGACTTGAGATAATTTAATTGGCATTTTTTTATTGAAGCAATATTTGACGAGAAAAAAGTACACAGAACACTGGTATTTGAGTTGAGTTTTACAGTGTTTATTAAGAGTCCATGTTTTCTTCCATTTACATTCAAATTAAAGGGAGATTTATATATAACGGTGTTTGTTTATTGCTAAATAATTATGATTTATTTCTATTTACTAGTTAACAAGAAACTATTAAAGGGTGGATAACAGTTGAACAATGTTTTTATCCAATTTAAAGACACTGGTTACAAGATCTCATAAATGACAATGAATAGCATATAACATATATTATATAACATTTTAAGAAACACCAAAACCATTTGTAATACATTACTGTTAGCCACTTGTATCAAATAGAACATCATTACACACACAATTATTGGTGCTTTACCCAGTCATTGTATAAGTTGGTATTAAGTTTAGTTTTAATCTTCATTTTGTATTCTCCAGATTGTCCACCTGCTCCAACAACCAAGCTTTAAATTGGTGCTTAAATCACAATGCAGTCAAAAAGCAGTTAAAAATAAGGAGGAATTTTATTGTTGAAAAATCATCTCTGAAGTTGAGTTTTTATTTGAAAACAACCCAGTAACTCCATTACAAACATCATGCTGTAATACTCAAAATTCAAGCCATAAAGACATAATGCCACCTTATACAAAATAAAAAGGTGTATTTCATATTATTTATGTTGAATGTATTTTATGGATGTAGATAAAGAATGATCACATTTACAGTGTTTTCATCTTCCGAAAGAATCTGGAATATGTTTAAACTAAGAAGGCAGTTTGAATCTTTGTACTTTTGTTTTTTCCTGCCTTTTGTCTGAATAATGTTTTGGAGGTTATGTATTATCGTGTGCTGAACTGGTTAAAGATGCACCAATAAATGAGTCATAGATTGTAATTTGCCAATATTCAAAAGGTGACATATCAAAAGTAACAAGACATTGTAAATTTTCAAAATATTTATATAGTTTTCTTTTAGGAAAAAACCTTAAAGAATTTTTTACAGATTATGCAAATAATATGTATCTTTCTCAAAAATTAGACTATAGTATTGTCACTGCAACTAAAAATCTCAGTTTATTAAAACAAAGTAGTGTACAGCAACCACACTTTGGCACTGCATTTGGAATTGTTAATGTCAAGGGATTTGTTTCATTTTGATTGTTCAATTGAGTACATAGATTTGGTTTAATATGTCGGCATTCACTTGCTATGATCTTGATTAGAAAACGAAAACAAATAAATAACAAAAGTGATAAATTGTCACACAAATAAAATGATGTGCCCAAAATTGTATCAGTAAAAGTGCCCAAGTTGTAAGTCCTTCAGGATATAGGCTCTCAGGAAAAGATACAGTTCAATGGATTCATCTGCTGTACTTGGTGGAGTTAAGAAGTTCTCTGACATTATAAGGCAGCACAAGCTGAAAACTGTTTCATCACAGGTATAAGGTCCTCTCTGTTGGCATTCTTGCTTACAAACATCCACTGAATTCTGAGAAACCTCTTTTAGATAATCCTGTCCTCCAAAAAGATGAGGGATGGTGTACATCAGAATCGGACGTCCACTTGGGGCAACTGCACTTCTGCTTCTGCGTATAATGTGGGTGTTCCACAGATGCACAACTTGCTGGAGCTCTTCCTGTAAAAAAAAGAAATAAACAAAAAACAAAACACAGGGACAGAGAAGAAGTCAGTTTGTCAAAAATACTTTCATCAAAATAATAACAGTGGTTGTGATAGAATGATGGTATCAAGAATTGCCCTGTTTGTGTGATATTGTGTAAATGTGTCTGGACAGTGAAATATTGCATGTTTCAAGTCTTGAACAGAATCATATTAAGTCTATTATAGTTATATGAGTGGTGTCAAAGCACATTTTATGTACTCTGTAAGAGGTAGGGCAGCAAGAGTACAGCTATAGCCGTAAGTTTCAGAATTTCAAGTAGGCTATATAATAATACTGCATTACAATATTACTGGGGTAAAGTTGTGATAAGCTACTTGTCAAAGAAAACGTGTAGAATACCCAGTAAGTAAGCATCATCAATCTCTCTCTCCCCTCTCTCTCTCAAACACGCACGCACGCACGCACACACACACACACGCACACACGCAATATACGCGCACGCACACAAACGAGAAAGTATAAGGATGGTGACGTATACCTCAATGACGTTCAGGCATGTAAACAATATGAGCTGCTTGTCCAAAAAGCATCCAGAGAAACTGTCATTGTCTTTTAGATCCTGGAAACGATTCATCCAGTCCTGAGCATGATGCCGTCTCAGAAAGGCCCACCAGCTTTCAATTCGCTGATTGTGATTACTAGACCCAGTAATAAAACAGTTAGTGACGTTATGATCCGTACTCCATCGCAAGAATCTTTGCATGTCTGCCATTGTGACATTTTCTGTTCCCAGATCGGAGCGAATCTGGGAAGGTGTCCCAAGCCTCTTTTCAACTTCTGCTATGAAATACCCAGCAATGATTTTGGGATCACTGTTTGTTGAAAAGGCATGAAGCCAAATCATAGCTCTCGAAAAACCATCAATGGCTCCATTTATACAGATTCCAAAGGGCTTCAGTTTGTCGTAGGAGTCGACGTGCCACATGAAATTTGGTCCAGGATTAACATACAACCGTCGGATTAGACGATTTTTGCGTCGTTGCTCAACACCATAAGGATCTAGATATTTAAGCAAATGACGGACAGTACTCTGAGTGACAACATAACCCGCTTGAATGCAATTCAGGTGGTGTAGTTTGTATCCATGGAGCCTCCCGTGTCCCTCGAGCTGATCAATAAGAAATGCAGCCACTTCCATCGGATCAGACTCATTCTTCCTCCTGTACAGCCCCATGTGTTTTAGGTTCCTTCTCAGTGTCCGCATGCTGATAACAACATTGTCCAAGCTGATCAGTAGCTGCAAAATTTCCCCATGTCTCAATCCAAGCATAAAATAAAACTTGATTAACTGAGTTAAACGAGACATTTTCTCACGCTCTAATCGCACCAGGTTAACGTAGCCTAAACAATTACGTTTTCACGTAATAACGTGATAATTATATTGTAAGAACGTGATATTATATTGTAAGAACGTGAAAAGTATATTGTACAAACGTGATATTATATTGTACAAACGTGATATTATATTGTAAGAACGTGAAAAGTATATTGTACAAACGTGATATTATATTGTACAAACGTGATATTATATTGTACAAACGTGATATTATATTGTAAGAACGTGAAAAGTATATTGTACAAACGTGATATTATATTGTAAGAACGTGAAAAGTATATTGTACAAACGTGATATTATATTGTACGAACGTGATATTATATTGTACAAACGTGATATTATATTGTAAGAACGTGAAAAGTATATTGTACAAACGTGATATTATATTGTAAGAACGTGAAAAGTATATTGTACAAACGTGATATTATATTGTACAAACGTGATATTATATTGTACAAACGTGATATTATATTGTAAGAACGTGAAAAGTATATTGTACAAACGTGATATTATATTGTAAGAACGTGATATTATATTGTACAAATGGATATTATATTGTACAAACGTGAAAAGTATATTGTACAAACGTGATATTATATTGTAAGAACGTGAAAAGTATATTGTAAGAACGTGATATTATATTGTAAGAACGTGATAAGTATATTGTAAGAACGTGATATTATATTGTAAGAACGTGATATTATATTGTACAAACGTGATATTATATTGTACGAACGTGAAAAGTATATTGTACAAACGTGATAAAGCTCAGTTTTTTTTTTTACCTGGGTGGCAGCTCTACGCTTCCGTAATATCACTTTTGTTTTCTTTGTAACAAAATACTGTTGAAAAACCAAACAGAACTAAATTGTGTAGATGGTTCAAGCATGTTGAAAAATTTTTTTTAATCAAGTTCTCTTACATAGAAAAAGTAAATTAAATAGCTACTAGGGATGCTCATTTCGGTTAATTTTGCTAACCGACAACCGCCGCTCATTAATCGGTTATTAATGGTTAACTGGTCAGATTACTAGGCTATTAATTTTATATTAAACAAATTGACGTGTCTATTTTGTGTCTGACACATTCAATATTGCATTTTAAAATACTGATTTATTTTTATATGCTAGCATATTAATAACAGAACAGAACAACAGAGCATCTTCACGCATCTGCAGTGTTTAAACAGAAGAGCAGAATAATCTAAATAAAATGAATAAAATAAATAAGACTGCCCTAAATTATTTTTATTTAAATAATTTATATTACAAAACGAAAATACTGACTGATTCTTTTTAATAACCAGCATAGGCTGTTTTTTTCCAATCATATATTTTTGTCTTCCGTCAAATAAAAATCGCAGACTTCCTGAAATTGCCCGCTCCACGGAAAATATGCATTTATTTAATGCCCCGCTGTTATTATTATAATAACAAAACTTTTTACATTTTTAACAGAAATCATTATTTTAAAGATTATGTCTTGCTATATGGTTATTTCTCTCCCTCGCGGTTCAAGTGCGCGCTGTGTGATGAAAAGACAACAACGAGCGCATATGTTGACTTTTTGTAAACAGTTTTGTTGTTTAAATATGATATTGCATTAATGTGCATACATGCTTTATAAGCTGTAAAATAAAAAGTAAAGCCTATTTGTTGCGTTTATTACGCAGATCCAGGTCAACATCAGCACTGGTTAGCATCACCACGTCTGTATCAAACAGCAATATTCTTCTTCCATTTTGCTTCAAATGTGTCTGTAGGCATGGGTTATACGTTATCGTCCTGTAAGTTATGCCTTGCAGTTGAACAAGGGGCCGGAGACAAGGCGCACCTCACTGCCTTTATGTTGACAAGAAAAAAAGAAGAAGGAAGCGCGGTCCTCATATAAAATGACTGAATCAGCTGGGTATCGATTGTGCAAAAGTGTTGCTGTCTGTGTTGTTACAATTGTAATATTTATTACTATTGTGATATTCAAGATTTGTACATTCATCTAGCTCTGGATAACTTAAAACAGTGATTAGACCTTCAGAGCGGCATTAATGCGTCCTGAAGTAAAGCGAAACGGCTATAAACTCCAGCAAGATAGAGTGATTATATACAGAGCCATATACCTGTATCTATAAATAAACTATGATTATAGAAACTGTGTTCATCTTAACTAAAAGCTTTGTCCTGTTTCCTGGCCTCACGCATCGCGCACCTGTCAGTCAGCACGTAACGTTAACTCCAAAAGGGTTAAACAGAAAGCGCAGAGCACGGTTACAGAAAAGTTTCCTCTGCAGGGGAGTCGGGCATCTGGTGAACGCCCATCCCTCTCTGCGCAGCCACATTAACAACAATGCTTTGACAGCATTGGCAATATTTCAGCCGTTGTCTGTTGTCAAGCGGGGTTACGTTGGTTTTGTTTTTGATATTCCTGACACATTCAGACGGTCCCTTACTAAGAGCTCCGTGCGAGCTCTCCCGGTTAAACGCGTATTGCGAGGGCTTAAACGGAGCAGTGCTCATAATGTCGAGCGAAAAAAAGTGTTCCCCTTCGGGGGGAACTTCAGCACTATAAGTGGATTTGATTGTAAAATCCACGCATTGGGAGGTTCGGTTCAGAAGCTACTCGTCTGAAAGAGTATTGAACGGGCCAATTAAGAATGAATTGGCAGCGCAAGCCTGCGCAGGTGAGCGGCATGAGCAATCAACTGAGTATATAAGCTCACCTGGCGCCAGCAGACGCTATCCTTTTTCGCTTCAGAGACTTTCTGATCGAGTCGATGAGGGTTCCTCCTGCTGTGACCAGCGATTCTGAGCGAACGAGAGCATTCTCCTGGTCCAGAGTGTGTACACGCAGTGGCAGACGGTCGAGCTGGGTTTCTCCCTTGCCTGGCGTTCTTTGGGTCCGGTCCTCCAGAGCGGTGCGTATAAAGTTGCAAACTTCACAGAAAGAGCAACACAGTCGTGCAGCACGTCCTTATCAGGACGGCGCTCCGACTGTGCGTTTCTGGATGCGGTGGTTTCCTGTCCTCGGATGATGGGCGCGGGCACTGCGTTACATGTCTGGGGGTCCAGCATGTTAATGCGCTGCTCGCGGGCAGTTCATGTCGTCATTGCGATGCCATGACTGTTGCGCAAGATCGCGGTTAGCCTTTGCAAAAGGGCGAACCACCCCAGTTGTCCCCTGCTCTGCAGCGGGCACTCGGGCAGATCTGAGGGTTTCAGCGAGAGATAATCCGTCGCCCACGGGCCCGCGGACCTCCCGCTCCTCTAAGCGCTCCATCCAAGCTTCGGGCGGGGGAAGCGATCCGTCTAACAGATGGTAGCCCTTACGCCCGATGACACCGGAGACCAGATGTCCACCGCGGCATCGGAGGGTGGGCTTTTATTGTCCGATGATGATCCAGACCCGCTCGCCCCCTTCGGGCTGGTGAGCGCTGTCACTACGGATCCTGAAACGGACATGTTAGCCGTGCTTTCCCGGGCTGCTTCGGCCGTGGGTTGGAGATGGTTTATCCCCCAGCTCCGTGGCCGGACCGACTAGAGGGGCGTTCCCTTCTTCCCGGAGGTGCACAGTAGGCTCACGCGGTCTTGTAAAGCACTTTTTTCTGCTCGTGCTGCGTGTTCCTCCACCCTAACCACTCTTGACGGTGAAACAGCCAGGGGGTATGTGGCGATTCCTCAGGTTGAGTGCGCGATGGCGGTAAATCCGCGCGGCGCCTCTTCTTGGCGGGGTCCGCCTCGTCTCCCATCCAAAGCCTGTAAGTTATCTACCTCCCTCGGAGCTAGAGCTTACATAGCTGCGGGCCAGGCTGCTTCCGCCTTGCATGCGATAGCCACCTACCAGCGCTACCAAGCGCAGGCGCTGGCCGAGCTGCACGAGGGTGGGTCCAATCCAGGCTTACGAGCTTCGCACCGCCGCCGACTTGGCTCTTCGGACTACTGAGTCCGCTGCGTGTGCGTTGGGGAGGACGATGTCCACATTAATGGTCCAGGAGCGCCACCCCTGGCTGATATGCGCAAAGTCGATAAAGTCCGCTTTCTTGACTTCCCCATATCCCCAGCCAGGTTCGGCGACACTGTCTGTGAATTCACCCAGGAATTCAAGGCGGTGAGAGAGCAGTTGGTGGGTGATGTCTTATCGGCGGTCCGTAGCCCGCTCCGCCCGCCGTGCCATTCATACCTGCTCCTCGCCGAAGGCGCCCGCCTACGAGAGCTGCTCCGCCCCCGCACACGCCTCTGGCGAAGCGAGCGCGTCGGGCACCTCGGAAGCAGGCAGCCCCCCTGCCCAGAACGCCGCTAAGTCCGGCAACGGACCGCGAAGCGCCCCTGGGACAGGCCATCTGGAGAAGAGGGAACTTGCTCTTTCCCCGCTGGAGGGCGGGGCCCTATTTCCAACGGCACTTTTTACTGCCATGAAAACATTATGAAAGGGCACTTTTCACTTCCCCAGATGTGACAGCTCGAAATCTGCCAGTCTGGGACGCTATGCTTTCTAGCTTGCAGATTCGGTGCGTTTCGCCAGTGGCTCACGAGCGCTGGGAGGACGGTCTCCTTTCTCCCACCCCTCGAGCCTCCCCTCCGGAGCTCGGGTTTGGAGTGAGAGCAAATATCTCACCTCCAGCTTTTCCGTGGGACCCGCGAGCTTCCCGGATCAGCACACCCACTCCGCGCTGCCCCACTGCTGGTACGTCAGCGATTGTAGCGATGAGTCCATTAGCGAGAGCTCTGCCTGCCTGGTTAGCGCGGGCCAGCTCTTCGCGGTGGCTCATACGCACAATCAGACTCGGCTATGCGATTCAGTTCGCGAAACGGCCCCCCAAGTCACGGGTGTGTATTCACCAGGGTCAGCCCCCTGTCCGCCCCTTGTCTTCGCCCTCCTGGGATGCAATCGAGCCGCTCCCTCCAGCCGAGATGGAGAGCGGGTTTTACAGCCCACGCTTCATCGTGTCCAAAAAGAGCGGTGGGTCACGGCCAATCCTAGATCTGCGCGTTTTGAACCGCTGCCTGCACAAGCTGCCGTTCAGAATGCTCACGCAGAAGCGCATCCTCCGGTGCGTTCGTCCTCTGGGTTGGTCTGCAGCATTAGACCTGATGATGGACGCGTATTTCCATGTCTCCACTCTTCCTCGCCACCGACAGTTTCTGCGGTTGCGTTTGAAGGTCGAGCTTGGCAATACAAAGCCCTCCCCTTCGGGCTCTCTCTGTCTCTCTGTCTTCGGCTCGCGGGCATCTGCATACTCAATTCTTTACGACTGGCTGATTTTTGCCCTCTCTCGGAGCAGTTGATTATGCACAGAGACAAAGTGCTCTGGCACTTCCACCTGTGGGGGTTTCAGGTCAACCGAGAAAAGAGCAAACTCGCCTCCGTGCAGAGGATCTCTTCTCTCGGGCTGGAGCTGGACTCGGTCACCATGGCAGCGCGCCTCTCCGGAGAGCGCGCTCAGCTGATGCTGTACTGTCTGAGAGAGCTCGACAGTAAAATAGTGGTCCCACTGAAACTATTTCAGAGGCTCCTGGGGCATATGGCATCCGCAGCCGCTTCATGCCGCTCGGATTATTCTATATGAGACCACTTCAGCACTGGCTTCACGATCGAGTCCCCAGACGCGCATGGCACGCGCGCGCACACCGAGTCTCTGTTACTGCGCTGTGTCGCCGCGCCCTCAGCCCTTGGAGCGACCCCTCGTTCCTACAGGCCTGGGTGTCTCTAGAACAGGCGTCCAGTCTTGTTGTCGTTTCAGCAGACACTTCCAACACGGGCTGGGGGGCTGTGCGTTGCGGGCATGCGGCTGCGGACCTGTGGAAAGGTACCCAGTTGCATTGGCATATCGCCTGGAGCTGTTGGCAGTGTTCCTCGCTCTCCACCGTTTTTTTCCGGTGCTGGAGCGGCAACACGTGCTGGTCAGGACGGACAGTACGGCGGCGGTGGCGTATATCAGCCGTATAGGGGGTATGCGCTCTCGCCGCATGTCTCAGCTCGCCCGCCGTCTGCTCCTCTGGAGTCATCCGCGGCTGAAATCGCTGCACGCCATTCATATTCAGGCAAGCTCAACCGTGCAGCCGATGCGCTCTCACGGCAGCCTTGCGTCCTGGAGAATGGAGACTCCACCCCGAGTCTGTTCAGCTGATATGGGCGCGATTCGGGGAAGCCCAGATCGATCTGTTGCTTCCCCCGAGATCGCTCATTGCCAGTTGTTCTTTCCCTGACCGAGTGCTCTCGGCACGGATGCACTGGCTTACAGCTGGCCTCGGGGCACGCGCAAATACGCGTTTCCCCCAGTGAGCCTGCTCGCGCAGTTACTGTGCAAGGTCAGGAAGAGGACGAGGAACAGGTTGCTGGTTGCGCCCCTCTGGCTCAACCGGACCTGGATGTCAGAGCTCTCCCTCGCGATAGCCCTCCCCTGGCAGTCCCTTCGAGAGAGCACCTACTCTCTCAGGGACAGGGCACCACCTGGCACCCTCGCCCATCTTTGAAGAGATTTTAGACGCGAGGAAGACTTAGGTAACCTCCGATCGCGGTGGCTAATACCGTCACTCGGGCTAGAGCCCCCTCCCCGAGCGCGCCTATGCCCTGACGTGGAGTCTATTCACTGAATGGTGTGTCTCTCGCTGAGAAGACCCCCGTAATTTGCCAGATCAGCGTTGTGCTTTCTTTACGCCGAGAGAAGTTGGAGAGCAGGCTGTCGCCCTCCACACTCAAGGTTACGTGGCTGCCATCTCTGCTCTCATAACGCGGTGGCTGGCAGCACCGTGGGAACGCATAACCTCATCATCCGGTTCCTCAGGGGCGTTAAGCGAATTAATCCACCCCGCCCCCTCTCATGCCCTCTTAGGATCTCGCCCTCGCTACACAAGCCGCGTCAGATCCCTTCGATCCTCGACTCAGTATCTTTCTGTCCCTGAAGACAGCTCTGCTGGTCGCGTTGATATCGATTAGAGGGTCGGGGACCCGGAGGCATTTTTCGGTCAGTGACTCGTGCCTGTAATTGGGCTGGCTTCTCTCACGTCCTGAGACCCCGCCCGCGATATGTGCCCAAGGTTCCTACCACTCCGTTTAATACGAGGTAGTGAGCCTGCAAGCGCTGCCCTCGGAGGAGGCAGACCCAGCCCTTCTTATGGTCCAGTTCGCGTTTTGCGTATTATCCGGACCGCACTCAGAGTTTAGATCATCTGAGCAGCTCTTCGTCTGTTATAGCGGTCGGCAGCAGGGAAGTGCCGTACCGAAATAAGTTCCCACTAGATTGTGGATGCCTTTCTTTCACTATCAGAGCCGAGATGAGCCGCGTCCCCCGAGAGCGCGTGCGCACTCCACTCGGAGCTTTGCATCCTCTCGAGCGCGCGCACGCGGCGCCCCTCTAACAGACTTCTGTAGAGCTGCGGGCTGGGTGACACCCAACACATTTGCAAGGTTTTACAATCTGCGAGTGGAGCCGGTTTCCTCAAGGGTATTAGGTAACCCTTGGTGATTGAGGAAACAATTCGGTAGGGTGTTGAAACACGCTTGCTGCGCCATTTTCCCTAACACGGAGATACGTGCGCCTTTTTATCTGTCAGTAAAGTTCCCCGTCAGGTGAGCCCTGCAGATTCCTCCGTGGCCCCCAGCACTGACTCAGCGGAGGAGTCACTTGCTGGCCCACTACGTTGTAGGTCTGCACGCTGGTCAGCCCGCGTTTTGGGTTAAGGTGCCTGCTATGCGCGATCCCCACTAGGCGATCCCATATGCTTATTCCGCCACGGTTAAGTCCCCCCCCTGGGCGGACCCGTGTCTTCCCTCCCCGCTAACCACTCTTTTGCTATGCGTACTCCCCCTTTTTAGGGCTAGTCCATATGTAAATTCTGCCATCTATCCCCCCTTGGGTAACGGATGGCCTCCGCAGCGTCCTCCCTATCGGGATTGCACGCTTCCCAACGTACTGTCGTATTTTCCTAGAATTATCTAGATGCTCACGACTTCCCAAAAAATATATATAAATCCGTAAAACTTCTGTTGAAGTAGGATAAATTAGGGCCAGGGACACGTTGGAGGACCGCGCCCCCCATGATGTGGGTGCGTCACGCTTGCTTGACTATCTCCTCATCGGGGGTGTTGGTAAGGTGCAGTCATTATGGCGCTTTCAATGGGCTCCCAATGCGTGGATTTTACAATCAAATCCACTTATAGTGCTGAAGTTCCCCCCGAAGGGGAACGTTCGAGGTTACTAAAGTAACCCTTCGTTCCCCGAGGAGGGGAACGGAAGCACTATACTCCGTCGCCATAATGACTGTCCCTTAGCTGTTGAAAGTCTCTTCAGCTTAAAAAGGATAGCGTCTGCTGGCGCCAGGTGAGCTTATATACTCAGTTGATTGCTCATGCCGCTCACCTGCGCAGGCTTGCGCTGCCAATTCATTCTTAATTGGCCTGTTCAATACTCTTTCAGACGAGTAGCTTCTGAACCGAACCTCCCAATGCGTGGATTTTACAATCAAATCCACTTATAGTGCTTCCGTTCCCCTCCTCGGGGAACGAAGGGTTACTTTAGTAACCTCGAACGTTTCCTCACGTTCTTCTTCAACAAGCTCAACTTTTGCAGGCACGGGTGACGTTATTGGAAAGGTAGTCACGGGGTGTGTCGCGATTCTCCCTTATCACACACGATTTCGATTTCATATCGTGTATCGTTACAGCCCTAATATATATATATATATATATATATATATATATATATATATATATATATATATATATATATATGTAGAGGACAAACTAGCCAGACAGTAGTGTGTGAATTGTGGATTAAATAAAAATAAAAAAAGGCTATATTTGTTTTTGTTTTTTGTCATTAATGTTTTAATAGACTTTATTACACTCACAAAATGACGTTTGTTGTTTTTTCAAGCTTCTTATTTCACTTGAGCTTAAACAACACAATTCTTGTTTTTTTTTTTTTTTGGAACAACTTATGTTCAATCCACTTACATTTTTAAATAAAAATAAGTTACCTAATTCCTTCATGCTGTGTCAACACAAACCGATTGTGTGGAGCGCAGCATTATTTACAGTGTAGGTAGAACTGTAGTCTGAGATACGAACGAAAGCAAGTGATACATCAAAGTTTTGATTTAAAAATGGTGTCATGTTTGGTATCATTTTAAATGTCTCTGCGTAATTGGTAAAATGGTCTTAATTTCACTGTAATATTTCACTTGTATATGTTGATTTGGTTTTTGGCTTTGATAAGATCTTTGCCAGATGCTCCCCCTCCTTAGAGATGATTTACTCCTCAAATTAACCAGGCAAGGGTCTCGGAGACCCTTTTATTGTCTTAAATGTATGGCTGTTTGCTCTAAGTTGAGTATTTAAGGTAAATTTGTACAAATAAAATTGGGATCTTGTAGGCAAGACACCCCGTTGGAGCATCTCTGAGACTTATGCTGCATCATACTTCTCTGTTAAGGTAAGCATCTCTAGCTCTTTGATTTATCAATGAGTAATGGATGTTGTATTTTTGCAGTATCATCTCTTAATTGGCTTTTCGATTGTTTTATTATGTAACTGGTCTAGTACAATTTTACCTGACAAATAAAATGTTGTTTTAATTCATCGTGAATTTTCCTGAAATATTTTTATATCCAGTAGATTAAGTGGAGTCTTGCGCTACCTGTATATGACTTTTGATTTAAAGACACATTTGACTGTTCGGAGCAGTGTGGCACGACAGCATGGAGATCTTTAATCATCTAATCACTGAAAGTAGCAAGGGGCATGGACTTGGCTAAATTTTCTATACTTTTAGGAATGAGTGAGCAGTTTGCAACCAGCCTATTTGAATATTAGTTAATCCTGCACCCTTTGACTTATTTTAGAGTGTAGACATACTGTCCTTGAAAGGACATAAAAACCCGGGGTGTCTGGTCCCTAATGAACGTATAACTGAAGAGTAAGGGAACATATATAAATTAAAACTCTAAATTAAGTCCTAAATAATGAATGTGATCAGTTCTTACAATTACCTGACAAAATTCAAAGCTAAAAAATAAATATAAATAATATAAATAAATTCTAACAAATAACAAAATTATTTTCAGAGGCACTAGAAAAGGCTTACATGTATTTAACCTTCGACCATGCTGTTAGTTTTGTCATGGGCTAATAGATGGACTTCTACGCTATACCAGATAAAAGATGGCTTAATTTGTGCTCAGATTTTTGTAACAATAACATTATGCATGTATACGTAAAAGCAATTGCATTTAAAGTTGAAGTTTTAAAAAAGAAAAAAATATATCAATATTGAATCAATGTGAGTATTTTTAATGCTGGGTAATGAATAAATTATCAACATTTATTTAATATAAGTAATTTTAACAATGGCAAGTTATTGAATCATCAATATTAAATAAATGTAAGTTTTTTTCAATGTTGGGAAAGTGGAAAATTATCAACATTTACTTAATATCTGTATTTTCAACATAGGTAAATTATTGAATTATCAGCACTGATTCACTGGAATTAATTTCAATGTTAAGAAATCTGTAAATTATCAACATTTATTCAATGTAAGTATTTTCAACAAAAGTAAATAACCAAAACATCAACATTAATTCAATGTAAGTATTTCCAATGTTACGAAATGAGTAAATTATCAACATTGGTTAAATTTAGGGGCGAGGCAGTGGTGCGGTACTGCTGTCGCCTCACAGTAAGAAGATCGCTGGGTCGCTCTTTCGAACCTCGGCTCAAATTGGTGTATCTTCTCTGGTTTCTCCCACAGTCCAAAGACTTGTGGTACAGGTGAATTGGGTAGGCTAAATTGTCTGTAATGGATGAGTGTGTGTGTGAATGTGTGTGGATATTTCCCAGAGATGGGTTGCGGCTGGAAGGGCATCCGCTGCGTAAAAACTTGCTGGATAAGTTGGCGGTTCATTCCGCTGTGGCGACCCCGGATTAATAAAGGGACTAAGCCGACAAGAAAATGAATGAATGAATGGTTCAATTTAGGTATTTACAACAATGGTAAGTGATTAAATTATCAATGTTGATTCCAAATATAAATTAATGCTGAATATTCAACCTCAACCAAAATGATGATTCTGATAGAATTTTAACAGTAAATCAATGCCTGTCTGCTATCTGGGACACATTGATTTCTTATTTGAGAGTGCATTTTGTTTTATTATTTGATCATTTGATTTATTATTTGGGTAGTTGTTTGAAAATTTCGATTTATTATTAAATGTTTAGACATATACGTACATAACCATTAAATACAAATTAAAAGTTCACATGTGAGAAGCGTTCCTTTTGTAGGGTGAACTAGGTAAATGTGAGATGAAATTTCATATTAAAAGCAGTTGTGGGTGTACTCACACTAAGCATGTACTTACACTAGGCCATCTGAACCATGTATTACATTTTGTATAGGCCTTTAGCATTTGTTGATTTTAATTTAGTTTTAATTTATTTTCAGAAAAGTTTAAAGAATGCAAAATTAAACATTTCATTGACAGATATTTAAAATAAACTAACCATACAAATTTAAATTTTGGTTTTGAATGCTATTCAATGAATATCTGAGAACAGACAAACCATTTAAACACATTTAAATACATCACTCTAATTTATTTTAACCAGAAACTGGCAAATGACTCACAAAATAAATATAGAGATAAAAAAAACTATCAAACATATAACAAAACAGGGCTACATAAATGTTTATTTTTCTTATTGTAACTGAGAAGCAAGGAAAGTAAGAATTAATGATTACAAACAAGTTTGTTTATGATAGATTTAAGATGTTTATGTTTTATTTAATGTAAATATATTCTGGTTGCTATATTTTTGAAGACTCTCAAAATATATAAAAAATATATTTAAATTATTATATATCATATCATTTTAAAAGTAAAACAGACACAGATTGGATTGGTGTGTTTAAAAAGAAAAGGCCTTAATAATAAGTACCTGAACAAAGTAATGGCTTCACTGCAGAATAAATCTCATACAGAATCATTCCCCTAATAGAGCTATCCTTTTGTCTGTTTGAAGCCAAGGGTATTATTTAATAAGAGCAAGTGACGTGGAAAAAGATTTTATTTGGACATGAGGTGGGCAGTCCATCATGTGATGACTCTAAGAGATGCTGTTGTTGTAGTTTATACAGTCACCAAACGAGGAGGAATTCTGTTAGGAATGAAACAAAGAGACTCTTTCATGGCATGATTTGCCATGCATTATGATCATTTAAAAAAGGTCATGAGAAAAGGGCTCACATGCTTATCTTTAGTCATGCCCTTATGAATCATGTGATCTTGTTTCTGAGAAGGTTATACACAAAGCTGTTGCTATCATTTAGGCTCATTTTTGCAAACTGTCTTCCTTGGTTTTAAATTGATAACAGTAAGGCTTGTGGGAAGAAAAAGCTTCTTTTTTTTTTCTGAAACAACGCTACTATTCACCATTAATATAGAGACAAAGAATGCAACAACGCTACATTTTATGTGAGACATTTTATTTTACATTTAAGATCCATATGTAATTTTGTTTCATCCTTAAAGATAATAGTAAAACCAGATCACATATCTGAATCCTACAAGACAAACAAACATTTCAAACCAAACAACAACACCATTAATAATAAAAGTGAAATTGTGTTGATTTAATCATAACTAGTTGATTTAATTATAGGGCATGTGATGATCAGCCTAAATGAAATAATTAAGCTACTAAACTATTTTATTGGTAAATGTGAGTAAACTACAGCAGTTAAAATAAACTAGCAAATTATAATAAATCTACATAAGTTATTAATCTTATTTTTTGTCAAAATTTTAAAATCAAAAGCTGTATATATTAAGATTAGTTGCTCATTATATCATTGTTAGTACTTAATGCTGTAACTGAGACTAGGACATGGACAGAAAAAATAACTGCAAATAGTGTAATCAGTGATTTACACTGTCATATGTTTTTCTACCTTTACAGTAAAAAATAATTTATTTGCAACAAATTTAGGATACAAATCTTACATAATAGATGGACAACAGAACAAAAATTGAAATACTATAGACAAGATTTTTAAAAGAAGCTGAACAGCACAGCGGGATTTATAACACACGATTAAGAAATAGGCAACATGCTCAAGGCTTCGAGACATGGAGATTAGCATGTAGACTACTCAAATCCCTTGCTGCACCCATGCAATAAGCTTGTTGACTTGAAATGTCCTTTTGGGCAACTACTTATTTTTTCACTTAAAACAAGCATTGTTGTTATAATAATTTGCTTTAAAGACATTAGGATATTTTTAAAATGTCCAGAGAACTGTACATGTGATGTGCATTTAAGAGATTACAGTCAAATGTGGTCTAACATTTCTATTTTGTTCCTAAAGCATAAATGTATGAATAAAAGTTAAATGTGTGAAACAAAAGACTTTTGTTTTAACCTTCTCATAACAGCTCAGTCTTAAACATGATCATTATTCATCTGTAGATGCTGAATGTTAATTCAAATGAATTAAAAAAAACAAACTACTACTCAAATGCTTGCATAGAAATCATGACATGACACATCATGAATACAAAGGGGAGTCCATATGTGCTTATGAAAATTGCAAGCTGATCAATAGTTTTAGATCTCTTTATGAAACATTATCAATAAATGTACACCTGTCAGCATCTTTCTCATGAAAACTTGGCATTATCAAGACAGCATAACTTGTCATGAATATGCTATAAACATGATATATCAGATATCAAAGATGATAAACAAACTACTTTAAATTTACATTAATTTAAATATATCAATATTAATATACAATTTTATGGAACAAAATCAATGACAAAAGTCTTGAATTAAAAAGCTTGTTGAATAGCACAAACTGAAAAAAATAATACACCGTATTAACAAGTTCTTGCATTTTAATGACTTGAATTCCAGGGTTTGTATTTGTAGGTCCTGAAATTTAACATAGCTGTTTATTTAAGCTGTGAATTTTTCAATGAAAAATATTTCAAACATGTTTTCATACTTAAAAATTAAATAATTCATATTCAATTTCCAGATTTCACTTACGAAATATTCAATACCCTTTAAAAATACAATGTATAATATTCAAAATGTCATTTTCAGTTCATTTTATTTCAGTTCAAATATTCGCTTCCATAAATTCAGTGGCTCAAATTCGACTGTTAAAATTCAACATTACATCCGGGAACTGCAGGAAAAGCAATAGATTGCAGATTGAAGATCGTCAGCTGCTCTAGCTTTCACCAGCAGGTGGAGATGGAATAATGTAAGATTTTTAACCCAGTAAACATGCGAGAAAAAAGCTAATAAAGGCACAAAAGTAGTATTTAATATTAATATCAATGCCTTGGACATTATATATGATAAAAAGTATGAGTAAAATGAGTAAATGAGGTTTTAGTCATCTATTTAATTGCCCTTATGTAACGGAAGCCAGCTGGTGATCGCATAAAGCTCACTCCTTGGATCCAGGGACAGACATTCTGCAATCTGTAGCATCCTCAGAGCATTTGTCTTCCATGCCGGTATCGCCGGCTCGCTCCCTGCTCGGACCGGTGCGGTTACACATAAACCATCTTTTGATGAATATGATGTTACACATTCTCTATCTTTATTAACTCTTTCTTCCATAGACGTGAAGTATTATTTTGACAGCTAAAGAATACAAACATAAGAGAAACAGGAGAGGAAATCTTATAATAATACAAAATAGATAAACGAGGAACAATTAAGAACGAAGATATTCAAAACCAACAGTTAAACAAAAACCAAAAGTAACAAAACAGTTTTTTCAATAAGTCATCTGTGATTCTAAATTAACATTTCTATTTTCTCTTATTTTTTTCTAGGTTTTGGGGTTCTGCCATGGTTAAACATTTGCAAAATATCTTTAGTTTGTCCAAATTATTATTTTATTGTTATGTAGCCTATAAGCGAGAAAAAAGTATTAACGCAAAAGTGGCAATGTTGCAGCCAATTATAAGTAATCAAATGAGTCGCCTGTGGTTTGATAATAGGGCTATCATAACTGACTTTAATTATTTTTCAGTATAAAATAAGAAATTCCTTCTCTGAACAGTTTTTATTGTAGTCTAATAACTTTTCAGCGACAGTTGTATTTTATGATTAGCAATGTTGATCTTTTTTGCAGTTATTACACATCTAAACTTAATTAAACTGGATTGAATTTAATATAGTTGTCACTTCAGCTAGTTTCATAAGATTAATGTTTAAAATGTGTGGTTTAACATACATGGTTGAGTGGTTCGTGCAAAGCAGCTCAGTGTTCATCATCATGGGGTTATTACTGAGCTTTATTCGCCATCCACTGGAGAGAATGTATTTGCTCATTTATTCTATTAACTCTTTTCTGCAAGTCTGTTTTATGATATCACAAAGTCAAACCATTATGTTTTTATTTTATATTTTGAGATGATCATATTTAAATAAACAATTGCTAGGGTAGCTAATAGTTTCTTTTTTCTTGTTTTTTTTTTTTTTTAAATCAGTAGCCTATAAAATTATAATTTTTGCTTGACATAGTTATTGGTTTAGGATTCTCGATGCATTTTTGCTAAATGAGTGTTGGATAGTCATAAGCTTACACTAGTTAAATCAATTATATTATCAGAAATGACAGATATAAGAAAGCCATTAATATTCATCACTCTTTTTACAATTATACAAGCAACATTTTGAGCCAACGTCAGCTCCACTTTCGGAAATGGTAAACAGTGAGGTGTTATTCATATAAACCCAAGCCATGTCATGATTAATATAATAATCGAAACACTCTTGTAGGCTATATTCTTATGCTTGGCCAAATGTCACGACTTTCATTTTCACTTTACATAATTATGCACAAGCCCAGATATCATCTGAAACTTCAGAAGAATTCCCATCATATATTGGCAGCCATCCAGCATCTCTTAACCAGTTTGATGTGCGGCGCTGGCTCTGACCGGCCACCGGAGCTCGTGGCCACTCATTCGACTTTGTCGTGTGCAAGCCGCAAAGCACAGGTATGAAAATGCCAATCATTTCCTTCATTCATCAATTCATTAATTTTCCTTCTGCTTAGTCTCTATTCTAGAGGAAAAACTATTAATCTGGACAAACTAAAGACATTTTGCAAACGTTTAACCGTGGCATAAAATAAATGTCATAAAATAATAATATTAACAATCATAATAATAATTTAAATAATGAAAATATATAACCTATCCCAATCCTGACATATCTGCGTTTAAATAATAACTGAAGACGCTCCTTTAATGCATTCGCATGTTATGTTAAATTATTTTAAATTACACGCCCCATCCTTACCCAACCTTAAATCATACCTGAACTCTCTGTTTTTACAGTTCCAAGTAACTGTTTTGTGTGACATTCTCATAAAATCTCTCTGGTTTTGAATATCTTTGTACTTAATTGTTCCTCTGCAATGTTTATCTATTTTGTATAATTATAAGATTTCCTCTCCTGTTTCTCTTACGTTTGTATTCTTTAGCTGTCAAAATAATACTTCACGTCTATGGAAGAAAGAGTTAATAAAGATAGAGAATGTGTAACATCATATTCATCAAAAGATGGTTTATGTGTAACCACACCAGTCCGAGCAGGGAGCGAGCCGGCGATACCGGCATGGGAGACAAATGCTCCGAAGATGCAACAGATTGCAGAACGTCTGTCCCTGGATCCAAGGAGTGAAGTTTACGCAATCACCAGCTGGCTTCCGTTACATAAGGGCAAAAAATAGATGACTAAAATCTCATTTACTCATTTTACTCATACTTTTTATCATATATAATGTCCAAGGCATTGATATTAATATTAAATACTACTTTTGTGCCTTTATTAGCTTTTTTCTCGCATGTTTACTGGGTTAAAAATCTTACATTATTCCATCTCCACCTGCTGGTGAAAGCTAGAGCAGCTGGCGATCTTCAATCTGCAATCTATTGCTTTTCCTGCAGTTCCCGGATGTAATGTTGAATTTGAACAGTCGAATTTAAGCCTCTTATTTTATGGAAACGAATATTTGAACTGAAATAAAATGAACTGAAAATTACCTTTTGAATATTATACATTGTATTTTTTAAGGGTATTGAATATTTTGTAAGTGAAATCTGGAAATTGAATATGAATTATTGAATTTTAAGTATCAAAACGTGTTTGAAATATTTTTCATTGAAATATTCACAGCTTAAATAAACGGCTATGTTAATTTTCAGGACCTAAAAATACAAACCCTGGAATTCAAGTTATTAAAATGCAAGAACTTGTTAATACGGTGTATTATTTTTTTCAGTTTGTGCTATTCAACAAGCTTTTTATTTCAAGACTTTTGGCATTGATTTTGTTCCATACAATTTTAAATGTCATAAAAAACCATGAACAGGTATTAGAGAAATTAAATTACATATAAACCAAAAATACAGTGTTACAGTGATCTCATAGATGGCTATGAGCCTGTTGGCTTAGAGAGCAGGTAAATTACAGATCATTTGATTATTTGAATAACTCCTAAAACTGATTAGAAATACTGATGACGGGGAAAAAAATTATTTTGGTTGAAGGAAACATTATTGAAATGAAAAAGAACCATTACATTGTTACAAAAATATTTGACTTGTAACACCTACTCTTGAGTATTAACATTTAATGACATTTTAATAACAAAATCGAATTTGTATCCATGTAGTTGAGGTCAAAAAAAATATTAATGATGCAATTATAAAACAATTTGACATTGTTAACACTTTTAATGACAAATTGTTTTGACCAATTTAATTTGTACCACTGAAAAAGGTTTTCAAAAATATCTGTGACAAAATTATAATCCACATATGACAATCAAAGAGTCAAAACCTCATAAAGCTTAGTTTAAGTTTGATAATTAATCTGCTGAATGACCCTTAAAGACAGTTGTAAAGATATAAATGCCATAATTAAGAAGGTGTCATGACAGTCTTATGCAAACACCTTTAAAACAGGAACTTATATGTAATATGTATGCTTTTTTTAAACTTACAAGCACAATCTTAGATTTGCCTTTTATATCACCATTTTATGGTTCATGGTTTTATTTGCATAGTATTAAATGTTAAAGTAAATTTGTTGGCCATTGATACATGTAAGCATATCAGTGCCTAATTTGAAGTATACTTGTTGGAGACATGGCTGTTATGGCTGATCCTCGCTCTGTTACCTTCAGCTTTATGCAGGACTGTTTGTCATCCATGGCTAGTATTTCAGGAGGCAGACACCAGCAACACAGACATGACTGAACAAAACAGAAAAAATACATATTTATCATATAATGTACCAGGACAACATCAAGTAAATATAGAGTTAAACTAAATAATTTCTTAAATAGGGAGCTTAACAAATAAAATATAAATACTTTTGAAAACTGGATTTTACTATATATATATATATATATATATATATATATATATATATATATATATATATATATATATATATATATATATATATATATATATATATATATGTGTGTGTGTGTGTGTGTGTGTTAGTTTTATTTTATGTTTGCCATGATGAAAGTAAATAATATTTTACTAGATATTTTTCAACACACTTCTATACAGCTTAAAGTGACATTTAAAGACTTAACTAGGTTAATAGGTTAACTAGGCAGGATAGGGTAATTAGACAAGTTATTTTATAATGATTGTTTGTTCTGTAGACTATTGAGAAAAAAAAATGCCTAAGCGGGCTAATAATTATGTCCTTACAATGGTTAAAATTAACAACAGCAAAAAAAAATAAATATGACTTATTCCAGAAGAAAAAAATATTATCAGACATACTGTGAAAACTTCTTTGCTGTTGCAGTTTTTTCCAATTGTTTACACACAATTACTTGTACTTCAGATACTGACTACAACATTATAAGTGATGCACCAACCTCCTGAACCAATTCTACTAAACTACAAGCACAATTCCTGCACTCAAATTGCATATTTAAAACACACTTTTTCCAAAACACAACACACAATTCTCTGCATTTGGCACAATTTTCATGCAAAAAATCTCTTTTCACAAGGAAATTGTAAAGTCAGTTGTCCTTCTTTGCATACTCACTCACCACCGCCCTGTAACTGTAACTGTATTCTGTAAATGCTTATGTTGATGGTATATGTAGACCACGTTATGTGCAACTTTTTGTCGATTGGGATGAACACTGTGTACACTGTCTTTGTGGGAAAAATAGAGTAAAATATATTTGGTACTGTGTATTTGTGTGTTTTGTATAAAAACAATATTCTGACATATTTTACAATGCACTAATGTAGGCTAATGTACTGTCTGTAGTAAGTGTAACACAAAAAAGGCTTACAGTAAGTCATTATGATAAATGGAGACGAAGCTGTCGGAGTGTTCAAATGTTCTTATAAATGTCTATTTATGTGATAGTTGGTGTGTGTCATTTGAAAACAAAATGCCATTTTGAAAAAAAATCACATTGTTTTGAACGTTGAGTTTCATTTTGCAGAAGAATTGAAGGGTTTTGCCCTATGTGTGTGTTATGTGATATGTGTGTAGAGTTCTGACAATATGAGACATGCTTTCAGAAAATGTGTGTAAACAATTGGGAAAAGCTGTAAACATCATTTGGGAAATATTTAAAAAAGAGAAAAATATTTAAAGGATGGCTAATAATTCTGACTTCAACTGTGTATGTTACATGAGTAGTTTTTTTGTTTACATTTACTTTTTTTCACTTACATGACATTGCATCTTTATTGTGCATCATACTAAAAAGATTCCTGTCTAGTACATGTTAGACAGCATACTCTCATAAAAGAGTTCAGTTGAGTGCAAACGTGTTTTATGTAAATAATCTCTTAAATGCAGGGACCTTCATGTATGACATAAAATGTATTATTTCTATTATACTCACATCAAAAAACTGGAAGCAGTATTATTTATTTTTTAAATTATATATATATATATATATATATATATATATATATATATATATATATATATATATATTAGTGCTGTCAATCGATAAAAAAAATTAACTAATTTAATCACACTTTTTTTGCAATTAATCATGATTAATCACATTTAAAAGACTGAAACTTGCAATTTTAGCTATTCAAATGTAAACACAAGACAAAAACTATTTAAATTCAAAATATAATTGTTCATTAGAATTTTTGTTTAATTTGTAACAAAGATTTCTTCATGTAAGCAACATACTTGAAATAAACCATCAAGATCCTGGCTTGACAGCCATATTTATTACAGAAATAAAAACACAGGCATGTTAGTGCCATTTGAATGTAAACATGTAAACCTTACCATGGTGCCTTACCATGTAAACAGCCATGTAAAACATTTTTGACTACCTTAAAGGACCACCAGAGTCCCGAAATGCGGAGGTTTTTCTTTCCGTTTGCCATGCAGTATCAAATTCAATTAAAACAAAAGTCGAAAGATTAAAAATTAAACATACAAAATTAGATGAAACGAGGAAACGCTGGATAACCGAGTAATGTGACATTAAATGTTTTATACTGAAACTTGTCTTCAAAAAGTGCTTCATTTGTCTTATCCATACTTCTGTGTATGTTGAACACACGTCAGCAACAACAGGAAAAAAAAACCTGCAACTGCGTTAATTGCATAAATTTTTTAACGTGTTAAATAATTCAAATTAATCGCATGCGTTAACGCACTAATTTTGACAGCACTAATATATATACCAGTTCTTGGAGGGCCTTAGCTATGCAGTTTTGTTTCAACCCTAATTAAACACACCTGATCAAACTAATTAAGTCCTTCATGCTTGTTTAAAACCTACACGTAATGTTGAAGCAGGGTTGGAACTAAAGTGTGCAGGTCAGCGGCCCTCCAGGAAGTGAGTTTGACACCCCTGCCTTACATCATAGCATCATCATTAAGCTTACTGAATTTGTTTGAACTTTGAACTTACTCTGAAGCAGCTCTTGAAGCGCTTGCTAACCATGTACAAAGCAATTGGGTTTATACATGAGTTCACTGATGCCATATTGATCCCAATATAATCAAGAACCAAGAAGAAACTACATGTAAACAAACACAGTTTGATTATTATTAAGAAGAACACAAAGTAAAATAATGAACATATTTGTTTTTACACTACATGTCAGAATTGTTGCGCTCCAATAGAAGGACATTGCAGTATTTTAACAAAAGCTTGTAAGACGAGATCCTACCTCAGAAGCTCACAACGGTTGGGGTCCCTTTCATCATAAATTGTACGTTGAAGAATACGACTAAGATGCAGTGGAAGCCAGCACAGTGCAAAGACTAGCACCAAACAGAAAACGGTTTTAGCCACCTCACGTCTCTGAATCATGTATAAGAAATAATAATAAGTAAATAAGTTTCCAATCATGTGAATTAGACATAAGTACATTAAATGATTATTACATATTTCAACTAATTAGCAGCAGAAAATATGATTATTATTTGTAAATAAGCTTATGTTTACTCTGAACAGTACTCATTCAGTAATACTCTGACCTGTTTTATGTGATCACTGAGTGCAATTTGGACTCCATTTTTTTTCCGAAGCATTTCACAGGTCATAAGAGTGTAAAATATGGCAGTACATGTCAATGGCATGCAGAAGTAGAAGCTGAAAAGCCACCAATCTTTGGCTTTCTTATAAAACTGTAATTTAAGAAAGATTAATTTAGGGTTGCAATTTTTAATTGTTAGGCAATTCAAATATATATATATATATATATATATATATATATATATATATATATATATATATATATATATATATATGTATAATATGCACAGGACATCTTTACTATATATGCAAACTGACCTGCATAAACTTGATTCTTTGCTTAGGGTGCAGAAGGCAAATCCTGAGCTGCTCTCCTTTGTAGTCCATTGTGATCATGTCAAAGGCAATGGCCTCTGGCACTGCAAGTATAATGGACAACACCCAAATCAGAATGATTTCAATGGCTGTCCATTTGGGAACACCAATGCCTTTGATGCGGTTCCAGGATGACACTGCTCGAAATCTTGGGAAAATGATTAGTGCCAGATGCAAAACTGATTAGTTAATAAATATTAAACAAAACAAGCAAATACAGTAAATTAAGAATACCTGTCTATGCTCAGTGCACACAAACTCAGAATTGTAATGCCAACTGATGTCTTTTGTATAAAAGGAACCAGTTTGCAAAGTCCAACACCAAATGGCCAATCTTTAGCCAGAAGCTGAAAAACAGGTACTTTTGTGTAAACATCTAAGAGCAAAATAAATAGTAAAATAATAATAACAAAAACATTGTTGTTGACTTCACAGTTTCAACTAAGATAAGATAATTTGTTTTTGGACCTTCAAGCTGTTTTGTATGAAATCATATGACGATTGCTTCTGTGAAATTTGACCTTTGAAATATGTATCTCATTGCAACTTTCAGATTTAACACCTCCAGATTAATATGGAAATGCAATATCCTCGTTGTAGTAGGCTATACTTTAAACGTATAGAAAGACAAAACAGTATTGCTAAATACTAAAAACATTTTATTGTTGTAATAAAAACATACTAAAATATAGTATACTGATGCCGGAAACTAGATTTTGAACTGGACGTAATGATTTTGTTTAGAAACTGAAGGGGGAAAAGCATATATCCTAATTCACACACTTGGAACAATTTATTTTACATACTGGAACGATCATGTCAGTGAAGAACTGGGTTTCAGATTTCAGAACTGTGATCTATAAATAATGTTACAAGTGGCAAATTAGGAACAACTCACAAAATAAAAATATATTTATTTATGTATTTATTAATTTTAACTTAAATACTAAATTAATTATTTGCGTTAAATAATACTTACCTTATACACATTGATGGGAATGTCTATCATGATGTGTAAGAGGTCCCCAAGCGCCAGACTTGCAATGAGAATATTTGGACCGTTCCGCATGCATTTGTTTTTATAAATGATTCTAAGCAGCGTGGAATTTCCGATTATACCAACTACAAATACAAGGCATGAAACCACGGTGTTAATATACTTGAAGGTGTCCCTGATTTCCGTGGGATCTGTACACATAGGAGGCAAAACTTTTGGTCGCCGAGGCATGGACTCGTTGATCTGGTTTCCTATTACAATCGTAGATTTTTGAGTTGGAGACAAAGGTCCCATGGAAAGCCGACTCTGATTAAAATCCTTTCCTTGAGCACTCATCACTGCAATGTGTTCAGTCAGGAGAAACAAAAAACAAAAAACGCATCTTGTTTCCATAATAATTTGGAAACGCATGACTATTTAACAGTCAGCACTGTTTTCTTTAGCATAACACAGATATCAACCCGTCTGTAGGCTAGAATTACAAAATCATTAATAAACCTATTGCAATAGTTTTCTATGCATGGTTCTTGCAGAAAAAGTCAAAATGAATACACGCACATGCACACAGACATTTGTTTAAAATGACAGCAGCGTTTCTTTCAAGGATTTTATCTTCTGTGCAGTTTCTCAGGAAACGACTCTTCTCTTTACTGGTTGTCTAAATACATTGACAGTCAAAGTGGACCAATGAGATGAAAGTGGGAGATAGGGATTATGTTGGTGTGGGTGTGATTAACAAATTTAAAAATAGCAACTGGAATAAAACCGGGACTATCCATTCTCATGCTCAAGATTATAAAATATGTGGTAGTATGAAAACATAATAGTAGTAAAATTTATTTTGCAATGTATTAAAACCGGGGCGGCACCACGGTGGCTCAGTGCCAGTGGTTGGAATTGTCACCTCAAAGCAAAATCTCATCTCAGCTGCAACAGGTAGGTTCTAAGCCGGCACACGACCGACCTTCAACGTTGAAATATGGTTGAAATACGGTCAAATGTATTATGTATAATGTCTTTACCGTTGAACAGTTTAAATTTTTTTGGTAAACCAGTCTGCATGACCAGTCAGTTGTTGTTTCAAAGTTGAAACAATGTTGAATAATAAACGGTTGAAAAAAGTTACAGAAATCCTTATATAAATCAACGTTGACATTTTTTTTTTTTTTTTGCATGATCTGTGTTGAATAAACATGGCTTCACTTCAACAACTTTCAAACGCACCTCAAAATTATACTGCTTCATAAAACAAGCACTCTCTAAAACAAAATGATTTAAATTTTTATATGAAAGTAAACATAGACATGATATAATTGAAGGCGCCTCGTTGTACGTTTCGATCCATTGCTCCGATACGTCAACGCTGTATGGAAGGCCGTTGGGGCCAAAACGTTAATGCCCATTGGGGCCAAAACGTGTGCTACTTACGTATTCTACACGCCATCTATACAATGATCTTGAACTCCTAAAATTACCTAGGCACAGCAAGCGGTAAACAGATGCAACTATTGCAGCTTGAACTAGAATGAGGAACTCGTTTCACTGTCAGAGATGTGTCGCGACACATGGGGTGCAAGGCAATGTCACTGATAATGTATTTTGCATTCATGACGTTCAAAGTTTGTGTTTGATTTTATTTATGACAATTAGTACATTTTATGTATAGTACCTTGGTAAAACGGTGTAAACAATAGGTCTCCGGCAGAAACGGTGACATAAACAAATGAATAACCATCCATAATTCAACACTATTGTGTCGGTGGACTAAATATGCTTGATAGGATATTTTTTCTGTGGACTCTTACCTTTCAAAATAAACTGTGATGCACAGCAATGAATGCGTGTGTGTATTGTTATTACATGATATGTACGCCATATCTAATAAGCGTTTTCTGCAAAACTATATATAAACTATATTATAAGCTTTCCATTGAAAAATAACTACACTCTCAGAAAAAAAGGTACAAAATTGTACCTTTTAGGGTACAAATGGCCCGTCACTGGGGTGGTACCCTTAAGGGTACAAATTTGTACCTCTATTTAAAGGTACAAAATTGTACCTTCTATATTTGTACCCTTTAAAGGACAATTTTGTACCCTAGACACTGAAGGTACAAAAATGTACCTTTTTATATTATATAGTATTTTCAGGGTACTGACCCAGGCATTTTGATCCTTTGGTGACTGCATGCACAAATAAATAAATAAAATATTTTGGTTCACAGATGTCCATTTTTATTTATTAATGTAGAAATATTTCATTACAACTCACAACTGAATGTGTTAAGAAATAAAATTACACAGCAAGTATAAAGCAGACATGTAAAACAGTAAAAATAACAATTTAGATAAGAATAAAAACTAAATAATCTACACTTAATACAAAGACCACAAGAAAACTGTTTAAGATTTATAAACACATTACACAGGCTACATCAAGTACTGCACTTTATAAAGTCCAAAGCAGAGGTGGGACAAAGTCATTGTTTGGCAAGTCACAAGTAAGTCTCAATTCATTGCCCTCAAGTCCCGAGTCAAGTCCCGAGTCAAGACAGGCAAGTCCCGAGTCAAGTCCCGAGTCAAAGGCAACAAGTCTCAAGTCAAGTCCAAAGTCCTGCAGTTTGATTTTCGAGTCTTTTCGAGTCTTTTTAACAGAAAAATAAAATATATACAGATTAGGTATGGTTGTAAGATCTGTATTAATTAAACAAACCTTTTTATGAAAGAACATTGCTCAGATATATAAAATACAAATGCAATTTTCTGAAAAAGTACTGAACAGTGCTGCGTCTCGTCTTCACAGCATAATGCACAAGAACGAGTTCCACCAAAAAAAGACTCCATTTTGCCTCACATCACACAGAAATTGCAGGTCTACTGCTGTCTAATTCATTAGGTTTAGTTGTGCTATGTTATGTCTTCGGTGATCAACTTGTGATTAACCAAAATTACATAACCTCAATGTGGTAGCAGTAGACCAACTCCTGTATATGCTGCAAAGTTAAATTGAGTGAAATTGGAATTTTGTCAATTGAATCTCGTGTGTGCTAAAGAGATGGAGTTGCAAATCTGTCTAGCAGCAATGTAAAATGGTAGCACATATTGTTAATGAAGTAGGCTACTTCATACAAACAATAACGTTGTTTTCTTCACATAGCGTTGAAGAGCTTTGCTCTCTACCTTGTGTGATGCTCGTGCACAGATTTCCTCTGTTTGTGGACAAAACTGATTGCGACTTCTCAAATATACGCTGCTCACGCGCAAATTTTCTCTCGCTCTCAAAGATGCACTGCTCACACACAAATTTTCTTGAGCGCTCTCAGATATTATATGCAAACTCACAATTTGTGTCGTGTTCCCTCTTCCTTTCATGCTTTTTGATATGATTCATATTGCTGCACTGTTTAATAACAATACCCAAAATACTAAAATAGACTTACATATTAAATGTTTAATCTAATAAACCATAACATTTTTGGTTGTTTTATATGATGAGATATTTTCAGTTTCAAACACTTAAAGACAGAGAATAGACCAGTGGTGCCCCCCTGAAAATTTGCTTAGGGGTGGCCAGAAGAGGCCAGCTTCGTCAGTGGCACCAATCGATCCACAATAATTTAGTGGCTGCTATTTATTTATTGAAATATTGCATTGTATTGCATTTATGCAAGTAGATTTAAATAAATAATGTCAACAGCAAAATCATATCGGGGTGGCTAGAGTTTACACAGGGGAAACACCCCTTGTAAAGGGGTTTACACCACTATAAGGCACCCCTGGAATAGATGTTGGATGTAAAGAATACATTTTATTTTAAAAGCATTTAAACAAAAACTAATGCAAGCGGAAATGTAACTGTGATAAAATAAGGAAACACTTGATAAGGTATTATAGCCTACTGTACTATTCACTCTTCAAATAAATCTCACTATCAATCTCATTTTATCATGGCAGCTAAAATAAAGTAAACTAGTGTCTGCTGGCTTCCACTTTGCTGATGAGATTGTGGAGGACATTTTCCATGTCATCCTCTTCATTTTGAGGAAAGCTGTTCCACAGGGCCCCTAAACACGTATATTGGCATGTACTGTGTTTTGAACAGTAGCCTACTACAGTAAAGAACTTCAATTGATCAGTTGTGGTAATACTATAGTTGCTATGGTAACACAAGTGTAATATAAACAAATTACCCAGTGCTGTATTATTTTACAATATAGGGTATTTTATACTACAAATCACTACACTTTACTGTAGTAAAACCACACTTTGTATTTTATCTGTTCACTATTGTTAATACTACTATAATAAGTATAATACAAGTATACAACAAGTATAATACTCAAAAACACTAGAATTTATTAAAGAATTTACCTTAACCTTTTAGTTTTTGGTGTATTGTAAATAAATAGTAAAGCAAGAAAGAAACCATATCAACATTCTTGGAATAACCCTTCGCTAAGCCTCGGCCTCCTTAGTTACTGTTGCTACGCCTGTCAAGCTTTCATGCCTGGCACATCTCTTACAGTGTGTATGCGCTGGTGTCAGACATTCCCAAGGATTTATTAGTCATTTTTGACAAACAGGTGAGATATCTGAGAAAGCCAGACAAAAGAGGACTGCAGTATACATTACAGGGGTATATTCACAACATAATAGCAACTGATTAGAGAATAATTTTATCAAAATTGAAGCAAGGTTAGCCTAGCAACCTCATATGCTGAACATTCAACAGCATAGTTCATGCACAGCAGGAGAGGTGAAATTATAAAATAATATAATAACCTAAGAAACTGATAGATTTGTGCCGAATATTAGCATCATTGACCCATAACAGTGTACAGTACCTATTACTGTCAGCATGTTTGTGTGCTCTTTATCCAGTTTTTATTCAAATTTGCAGTTAAGTGGAAGAAGAAAAAATTGAAATGCAAATCAAAGTATAAATAACAGAAGTGAACAAATAGATATTTCCTACCAGCAAATATTAGTGTATGTATTTATATGCGTTACAATGGCGAGGGTTTAAACTAAGCAGTGCTCATAATATCGAGTGGAAAAAAAGAAAAAGACCGCTGGTAAACATAACCTGCTTTTTTTTTTATAAGAACACAGTTTAGATCTGTTTAGGATAAGAGGAGTGTGAGTTATTGCCACCTATCACTGAATGTGAATATCGAAAACAAAATCAACTTAGCTGTTAACTCCTTTACCGCCCCTCACACCAAGTACACCCGTCTGCAGAGAGGGTGCTCGCTGCAGAGCCATTTGAGGAGAGCTGAGCTCCAGCGAGGGGGAGCATGAGCTGTCGCTCCTCCTCCTGTAAGCTGTTTTAATGCATACACCAACCCCACCCCTAACCCTACCCCCAGTGACATCACTCGTAGAAGAAGTGCAAAAAAGGTGGAGCTCAAGCTTAAGCTCCCCCTCGCTGGAGCTCAGCTCTCCTCAAATGGCTCTGCAGCGAGCACCACTTGCGTCTGCAGCCCGCAGATCGGGGCGGGGCTGAATATGGGGCGGAGCTGAATGTGCAGCCCCGCCCATAAATGGGCAAGACTGAACATGTCACTCCGCCCACAAGTCTTTCATTGGTTCATGGAAACAGACGTTGATGTAATGTATGCTTTCGATTCCGGTTTTCATCTCTGCATGGTAAGTACACATCTTCTGTCATGTAAATGGTCAAATTATAGTGCAGTACACCTCACGTATTATGTGTCATTTATTTAATTAAAGGCCTTTAAGGAGATATGAAGTTTTAAAGCCTAAAAAAAAATGTTTTCTGTGTTAGGGTTGGCGTTTTCCAGGTTGATCGTACAGTTGGTGGTTTTATTCACTTAGAAGAATAATGTAAACTTTAAAGAGTTTTGAGCAAAACAGTTCATCACATGAAGTTTATTAATATCAAAGATAACAAAATATATTTTTCTTTGTGGCATGTTCTCTAATTGATATACTCTGGTAATGTTAATGCTAAATATGTACAATATAAAACTTGATTCTTAACTTACTGATCTATACTACATTCTGTTTGCAGATCATTGGCATTGATATATATAGTCATCACTATGATTCCTGTGGAGCATATTCTCTGTTTTATTTTATTTTACCTCAGTTCTTTCTCTCTTTTGTTTTAATAGATTTGTGCATTTAATAATTTTTAATATATTTATTTACACTTCATGTTCTCTCTTTTTTTTTTTTTTTTTTACTTTATAACCCATGCATGAAACTTATGCAAAGGGGAATGTGAGGAGGGGCATGCCTAGTATAAACAAATTTAATTCTTTGAGTTTAACTTTAATATACTGTATGTTAAGCGACATGTTGATGATTGTTGGTTATTTTGTACAGATGCCGCCTGAGATCCTGTAGTGTATCCTACTGAGAGTTGTCACACAGGATGGTGATGGGACATTTCTGCAACTCTCACTGACATCCAGGACTTTCTGAGCAATTGTCATTCATTCATTCATTCATTCATTTTCTTGTCGGTTTTGTCCCTTTATTAATCCAGAGTCACAACAGCGGAATGGACTGCCAACTTATCCAGCAGGTTTTTACGCAGCGGATGCCCTTCCAGCCGCAACCCATCTTTGGGGAACATCCACACACACACACACTCATACACTACAGACAATTTAGCCTACCCAATTCACCTTTACCGCATGTCTTTGGACTGTGGGGGAAACCGGAGCACCCGGAGCAAACCCAGGCGAAGGCAGGGAGAACATGCAAACTCCACACAGAAACGCCAACTGAGCCGAGGTTCGAATCAGCGACCCAGCAACTTTCTTGCTGTGAGGTGGCAGCACTACCTACTGCGCCACTGCCTCGCCGAGCCATTGTCAGTAATCCAAAATTCAAGAAGCAGGAATGTGTGTGTGTGTGTGTGTACACATGATAAAGAGTACAGAATATGCCAAGCACTTTTTACTGCAGATTGTTACTAATGCTGTAGTGGAATTTCCCTGTAAAAATATATATAATTGTTTTTATGTTTATTAAAGATATTAATCACAAACTGCTGTATCTTAAATTATTATTATTTTTTTCTATAAATTGTCAGTCTTCCTTTTGTACGTGTGCATGTGCATACACAGATGTTCTGTAGGTGAGACATCTGACATCTAAAAAACACAGATCTGCCAGATTTTTACTCGAACCGAGAAAGAGGGACTTTCAACTGACTGTATTGCTTTGTGTTGGTGTTTTACTGAAGATGAAGTTGGTATTTATTTCTCAGGATTTGTCAAATAAAAAAAATCTGAAGTTTACACGAGTGCTGCACTTATTAACGTCAAATTTATTTTCATTAATTTGTGTCCTGATAGATAAGTAATAAATAAAACTGGCCGTTTGTGCCACACTATTAATATAATATTAAGTGTATTTAATATTCTAATTAAATGAAATAGAATAACAATGTTGTATGTGACTCTTAATAGCCAAACAAAATCATTATAAAAAATATTTTTAAAGATCTACAGTGCAGAAATGGACACAGAAGGGTTGTTAGAAAGTGGTATTAAAGTATTTACCCTGCATTTACAAATAATACAAAAATAAAACCAAGAAGACTGCATTTTAAATCAGTAATATTAGATTATGAAATTATTTGTAACTTATTAATTAAATTGTAGAACAGATATCAAAACCACCCAGTAGGTGGCAGCAGAGCACTGTCTTCATTCAAATGGAGTAACTGAACAAAACTTTAATGGATTAGTAAATAATAAATAATGAAATTGATTGCATTCATAGATGACACACCATGTAATATGAAAAAAATTAATATAAAATTTTACTCATGCTGGAACATTTACATATAACAGATCATATACATGTATATTCATAGCAGCATCAAAGTAAAAATAAATCCATTATATGATGAAATAATCTGATTTAATAAGTAAAAAGGTTACAAACGTATACTTCCCTTAATAAATAATAGCTTATTCCTGCTCTTAATAAAACTCAAAGCAGTGCAGTATTGAAAGAAAAACAATTGGACACATGCCCAATATTTATAATAGACTTAAATCAAAGTATAATTTTAATATTTTCAATTGTAAATTTTCCAGAGAACTCTTCCATTCAAAGGGAAAAAATTAAACTGAACTAAAAACACTGCATTTTTATTTATTTATTTTTTTTTCTCTCTCCATCTTTATTTGTTGTAAATATGCAATATGCATTTGCATTTTGAAGCAAAATAATAAACCATTAAAATATCAGAACTAAAATCACTGCGTTTCTGAAGTGACACCATTGTGAAAAGAGTCTTTTGAGTCTTTTGTAATATTTTTTAGCAGGAAAAATACCATTATGAAATTCACATAACTGTTAACATAATTAACATATAAAACGCTCAGCAAGAATGTCCACTTTTGTGCATTTCTGTGTTTATTAACAATAAAAATAATATTTAAGAAATTGTACATGCATTTCCTGTTTACTGACACTACGTAGTGGGCATTCACGCTATTACGTTTCCACTAACCAATGAAATTACAGATGGGCGTGGCTGAATGTGCAGCCCCGCCCCACATTCATCCCCGCCCAGATCTGCGAGCTGCAGACAGGGGCTTCTCCCTCACACAGCTTGATCCACGCTGGCATTTCTCCGCTTGGGCTTTAGGTTTTGAAAAGGGAAAGATCCCACCACCCAGTCCAAACTTTTAGGATAGCGGGTGTCAGATTTGCACAATTCAATAATTGCGCAACGATTTGGCTTGTTTCCCTCGCTCGAAAGCTTGACAGAGCCCCTGTCCGTAGCCACGATTGGTAAGCCGCGATTGGTGGGTGGCGGTTTTTGGGCGTGGCTTAGCGAAGGGTCAGTTTAAAAGGAGGATCCCGTGAGAGCAAAAGCACTAAAGGTATGAGACGCCATCGTAAACAAAAGTCAAGCGAACGCAAAGAGACTGAATGCACGAGCGAGAGAGAGAGAGAGAGAGAGAGAGAGAGAGAGAGGTGTATGTTGTATGTGAGAGAGAGAGAGAGAGACAGAGTATTGGCACGCGAGTATTGGCTCGATCTCAAATTCAAATTCTCTCTGCGTTCGCTTGACTTTTGTCCACTCCGGCGCCTAGTCACGTTGGATACTGTCGAATCAAAACAATCTACCGTGCTTTGATTGGATGTCATCCTGAAAGCGCGCATGCTGTCACACACACGCACACATAAACGGGGAGAGAGAGAGAGCGGTCCATGTCAACATACTTTTTTATCTTTGGGCTTTTCATGGGAAGCAGCAAGTCTTTACAAGTCAATAGGGGCAAGTCCTAGTCAAAGTCCGAGTCATTTATGTTCAAGTCCAAGTCGAGTTGCAAGTCTTTTTATATTTTGTCAAGTCAAGTCTAAAGTCATCAAATTCATGACTCGAGTCTGACTCGAGTCCAAGTCACATGACTCGAATCCACACCTCTGGTCCAAAGTATTTGTCTTTTGTCATAATAAATAATTTGTCATCAACATTTTCTCTGAATTTCAGAATGAAGGCAAACTTTCTCTATAAATTGCTCCAACAGTGCAGAAAATCAAATACATCAGTAGCCTCTTCCTCAACATCAGTAGATTACTCCTCATCATCCTCAAGTGGAGTTGTAATTTGTGGTAACACAATATGTGTTTATGCTTTTCATAAACATGACATGTAAAGCACTCATATCTGGAAAATGTTCTTTGATAGTCATTAGGACCACAAGTTATTTAAAAATTTGCTTTATGCATGAATGATAGCAGTGTGCTGGATTAACTTGATGATTGTGATTATCCCAAGAGCATGTAGATAAACAAAAAACAAGGTTGATCACTCTGGTAACTGGAGTAGATTGAGGCTCGTACCGTCCACTGTTCATTCAAAACATTCCACTGCAGAAACATCAAGGTGTTCTTCTAATAAGATGGATATGTCAAAAATGTATATTCGTCCACATCATTAGCCCGGCCAATCGCAATCCCATCAACTCTGAAGACTGCCGTGACTCGTCTTGTTAACACAGTTGTCCAGTCGGTGGCCTCCTCCTGTACTTGAACTGTTGGATGTGGTGAAGATGGTTCACTGTAAATGACAAAGCAATAATTACATTAATATCAGTCACTCTATCACTGATGAAGAGAAAATCAACATGCATAGAAAGTTAAATAATTAATATTCACTGATTAAAAAAAAAAGTATCACAGATTAAAAGACTAATATAAATTTCATTCATTCATTCAATTTCTTTTCGGCTTAGTCCCTTTATTAATCTGGGGTTGCCACAGTGGAATGAACCACCAACTTATCCAGCATATGTTTTATGCAGCAGATGCCCTTCTAGCTGCAACCCAGTATTACGAAACATCCAGACACACTTATTCACACACACATTTATACACTACAGACAAATAAGCTTACCAAATTCAGCTATAGCGCATGTCTTTATACTTGTGGGGAAACCGGAGCACTTGGAGGAAACCTTCACGAACACTGGAAGAATATGCAAACTCCTTACACAAATACCAACTGACCCAGCCGAGGCTTGAACCAGCGACCTTCTTGCTGTAAGGTGACAGCACTACCCACTGCGTCATCCTAATATAAAGAATATCAAGCATTATAAAATGCATTTATCACAGCATATACTAAACAGAAAACAACATACGCACCGGAGCACAACGAAATGTTGAAGTGTCTCGCTTAACAAGGCTGGCAACATGAGAAGTGCTGCTGTAAAATCAATTCCTGGAACATAAGATGTGGCATACAAACAAATATGAATGAATCCATCCAAAGCTAGAATTTAATAATATTAATGAAGTGGAGAAAGTTTAGAAAGAGTACCTTAGAGTCAGGTCCATAGCATTCTTCAGTTGATCTCTTATCTTTCGATGAAAACCTAGAAAATAATTTTAAACATGTGGGTGTACATTTATTGTTGTTTGTAAGTAAAAACCTACAAATTTAAAATAGTATGTAAGCCATTAAAACCATGGTAGAGATAATGAGACATACTTACATCTTGTAACTGAGCCATGCTTTCTTATGACATGCCTTCATTGGTCTGATGCTGTTAGGCTGCATTCTGTTGTTCAATCTTGTCCTGAAAGACAATTGGAAACTTCAAAAACTTCTGGAAAGCAATAAGATAAAGCAATAACTATTTATTTATTTTGAGATATTAATAAAATAGGTAAAATAGCTCAAGGTACCAGTTTCAGAACAGATGAGACAAATTATTACATTAAAAAACAAAGTACAACTTAAAACGTAGATTTATACAACATGGTATGTTAATAATTCTACATTAACATAAGTATTACGTTAAACGATAGTAAAGCACCATCAATTCTGGACATGAGAGTTTGTGGACACTCCTCAACATTAATGTAACTTAGACAATGAAACGAAGATAATTCGAAGATAATTATGAAGACATAATCAGTCGCTTTGTCGGTGACAAAATTGTGATTTTTCTTCACAAAATGGCGGTGTAACTTATATAACCGTCTAAAATTACATTTCAGCGGTCAAATGTGGCTAGAAAAATGGCCTCAAAATATAAAACATTATCGATAATTACAAATTTCCAGTATTAATAACAAAAGGTTTTATATCAAGGTATATGAAGACTTTAGTCGCGCGAGCTCCGGGGAACACCGCACATTACTCACGGGTCACGGCCCGATTCCGGTGCACGGATACGGCAGCGTCGGCTCGCTTCTGCCGCCGCAACTGGCCTGAGTGTCTTTTGCTATTTGGGTTGCGATTATATTCCGTCGTGGCAACACTTAATAATAAAGCAGTAACGTAACGTAAGATATAAGGCACGAATACGTAACGTAGGCGATAAAGGGAACTTTTACACCGAGAAAACTAACAGCATATAGTACTCACCGTCTATAACATTATGTCCCTCGGTGACTTCGATAACACATTGTATTAACTTCTTTAATAAGCTGCAGACATCTTAGCAAACTCCATCCTGCAGGCCAGCCCGGAGCACTTAAAGCGGGGGAAAGCCGAGACCCTAGAGTCAGACAAAATCAACAGAACACGGCTTCACATGTAAAAATGAGACTGAAAATATATCTTTAATACATTCTTACCTGAAAAGTGTGGACTCCAAAATAGACTTTTCTTTGAAAAGCGTGCGAAGTTCTGTGTAAACAGCCAGCATACTCGATGGACCGCCTCAGTAACAAACACTACTATAACGTCTCAACAAGCCAAATTCTTAAAGAGACAGCAACATCACCACCTGTATGAAGATGCTGTCACTCTGCATGGTTCTTATTCTACATCCTATAAACTATAGGGTCTTAAACAGTAAGCAAAGACCAGTATTTACGTTTTTAATTATTAAAATTACATTCAATTATAAATTAAATTATTAACATTTTTGAGAAAAAATGTAATTTAAATACATGAAAAAAAATTTAATTATTAAAATATTTAATTCAATCAATTTATTTATTTATTATATTTTTAAATTATGTATTTTAGTATTAATGTTTAGTATTAATACATTTAAATTAGTGTTATATAGTGTCTTGATCTTATCATGAGCTAAGGGTACAATTTTGTTCCTATAGGGAAACAAAATATATAATTGTACCTTTAAAGGTGCCAAATTGGTCCTTTACGGTACAATTTTGTATCCAAATGTGCTATAAAAGGTACAAAAATGTACCTTTCAAACCTAACTCTGGACATTTGTACCTTTATAGCCCATTTGGGTACAAAATTGTACCCTAAGGACCAATATGGAACCTTTAAAGGTACAATTTTATATTTTGTTCCCTCTAGGAACAAAATTGTACCCTCATTGTATCTTTTTTCTGAGAGTGTAGCTGCAATGGGTGCTTAGGGGATGTAGCTTTAAACTGATGTAGAGGTTTTCAATATTACTCTTGTCCTTTTTGATGTAATCTATTCATAAACATTGACATGTGGATAATACGGCACCTCAGTGCAACCTCGTCGGGGCGCTGTGGAAGGGGTTAATATCCACTACTGTATGGATATCTGTTAAGATAATGTACAAAATAAACCTGATATAACGTCCACAAACCGGGATTAAAGCATCTTCTTTTATAACTGAACTGACACGTGGCTATGGTGATAAAGTAAAGCTGACGTAAATCGCTGTAAAGGCCCATGCACACCGAGACGTTTTTTTGCTCACGTTTTCTGTCAACTTTTAACGCCTTGTGACTATATAAAGGGCGTCAATGTGATCGTGCACACCAACGCACAAAATGCCAGGCGTAAAAGCATCATTTAAAAAAAAAAACGTCTCATGCTTGTCTCACGCTTAAAGTTGTGTAGCCCCATCTAACATCGAGTGATTTTGCATACTCTTCTGCTTGGCGCCAGTAAAAATAGCTTGGGTTTGAATGCGAAAAAACATCTCATAAACGCTGATGATAAATGCAAACGAAAAGCGTCCCGGTGTGTAGGAGCCTTAATTCATTACACACATGTTCTGTTTTAAAACATTTTAAACTTGTCAAACTCACTCTTCTTGATCACATTTGATGATGATTTTTGATCCTAGAAAACTGAATAGACCTGTTATTCCCGGTTGCTTTGCATTCGTTTTCTCTCGTTGATATGATTATACAGGTGACTATCAGGACATGTTAATACACAGCTGTTAGTCAATTAGGTGGGCGGGGGGACTGCACTCCTACGTCAAGTTGCGGTCCATTTATTTGCGGTCCTGAAAACCACTCCAATTAGTCCACCGTTTTATGTAGTTAAATTAAAAAAAAAAGGACTGGGTGTATATATCACCCCAATATAACATCTATTCACTATATGTTACGTACAATCCATAGGTAAAACATAGGTATTTATTCATTTTAAGGAAAGGATCTGGGTTTCAGTCGACAGGACAGTTTACGACCACTGGCTCCTCGAAGTCTGGTATCCGTGACACCTTTTGTTATTCAGAGAAATGGATCTAGAGACTTCAAAGACATTCCGATCCCCCCCCCCTCCTTACAAACAAACACACACACACACACACATACATCCCTACAACCTCAAATGACATTAGTCCAAAAAGAAATTGGACTGAGAAATCATGGACCAGCACAAAACTAAAATGTTATGTTTTGTAAACTTTGTATCTCAGTTCTGACTTTTTTTTACCTATATAACCTCTCTTATAACCCGTATGCCTGGTTCCTTTAGGCCTTTTTAGAGCATAAATAATGTAAGTGTGGGAATTATGTTGATGTACTTTTGATGTACTTTTATTGTTAATGTACCTGTTCATGTCTGGTACCGATGAGATGCTGCTGACATTTTACAACACATGATGCATAGAGCATGATAATAACTTGGACGGCTTACATTCTTTAATGTCCTGCATTAATGCCTCTCCGCATGCTTTAGGTGGACACTCAAATTTGCATATGACCAGCTCGAGACAAAGGAAGTTTTCCCGCTATAACTTTGCCCTGAAATCATTGGTCGAGCATGTTGAGAGGGCAGTGCCATAGAGCTCAAGCTTAAAAGCTAATAATTCACTTTTCTAAATGAAAAGATCTTTACCGTGTCCGCTGGAAAGAGCGGCAGCTATGGTTGTGTTTGTTTGGTCAAATTAACTATAAATTAATCCAGAATGTTAATGATTAATAATAATTTGTTATTGTTGATAATTAATATTTATAATCCGAGAGTCCACTCGGTCGAGCGGGCAGGATCATATACAACCATATGTTTGTTTGACCAAATTGACCGAAGGTTAAGCCTAAATATTTATATTTAATAATCACTCGTTGTTATTAATTATTAATATTCATTAATGAGCTAATTTCTGTTACACTATATCTACACATATGTCTGTCCAAACAACTTAAAAAGTAGATTTTCATCATAGGTGCTCTTTAAATGATCATGGTAAAAGGCATTTTAAAGTGTTATTATTTTCAAGGGGGAAAAACAGGCTCTTACAAAAGGATCCACAACACTGGTCAGTGAACACATACAATGCATGAATATGCACAGATGTATTTATTGTTTTTATTGTACAGATGTGCCAAAGAAATCAAACTGATGAACATGACTTACAACACTTGTTTTATTGAAGCTTTTAGAAGAAAATATTCTCCGTTTAGGATCCACTTTAGATGTTCAGATATTTGTTTCTTCAGCAGTACTGTTGTAAAAGCTAACAGCAATGAATAAAACATACACAAAGCTGCCCTGTAAGTGTGCAAAAATATATGTAGACAATTCAAAATCATGCAGAAAAGTTTGTATAAGTTGCTGGCAAATTTTGGCTTTTCCCATGTTCCCATTTCATGCTATCATAAGGTAAATAATTACAATAGAGTCTGATGCAAATTCAAGAGACTTAATTTTAACTCGAAGTGATCATTCACCAAAAAAGAAAAAATTCCCACATCATTCAACTATACCTGTCCACCAAGCGCTCCTGTTCTTTTCCTCCTTCTGCTTTGAGCAGATGTTTAGCTGAAATAAAAATCTGGCTTTCAGCTAACTTTTTAAAATTTAACAGCGACAAAACAGAAGCCCTTCTCATCGGCTTCTAATAAATAATATATATTAATAGAATTTTGCAATCTGCACCCCCAAAATGATACTGCGAATTTTATGTAATTTTGCTCACATGGATAATTTAAACCATTCCTGAGCACTGCGTTTCGCATTTCAAGTGCAGAGATGCATTCTGCATGAATGTCTCCCAAATGTGGTGAACATTTTGCAGTAAAAACTGGTCACACACAACAATTTTATGCACTCGCACAATTGCTCCCAAATATATTTTGAGGTCGCATGGATAAAATTTTGGGCGGATATGCGACCAAAATGGTCGCAATTCCGAGCCCTGCAAAAACCAAGCTTACAGAAAAGCCAGGCTTATTTTGGTAAGTCTGGTTTGTTAATGGCAGATTCGGTTTCATAATTCAAATTAACGATAGTTCAAACTTAGTTACCTTGGCAACTTATGCTGGGAAACTAGCCTGGTCCGAGGCAGGCTAAGTTTTAGACTAAGGCTTAAGTTCTAGCTTAATAAAAGTACTGTTAACATTCACCTGTCATAATTTGATGCTATTTAAATTCACTTAACGTCTTAATAATGATTAAAACTTTATAGCCACTAGTAGAAATATTACATATATATATATATATATATATATATATATATATATATATATATATATATATATATATATATATATATTTACAACAGTTCTGTCTAGTTCTCGAATCTGATTGGCTGATAGCGGTGATATATTTAAGTAATATCAGCACCCGTACAGCCTCTTTACCCTTTGTGTATTGCTCTGCCCAAATACAGCCAGCAAAAAGCAGACACTACAGATCTAAAGTTTAAAAGATGCTTGCTCAGCTGTCAGCTTATGATTTAAATACTATATAATTTGATGAACTTGATCATTCTTGTTGAATCTGAGGGGAGTCGCTCCAGTATGGAAGGCTGTTGGGGCCAAAACGTCTGCAGCGCGTTGTGTGTGTGTCTGTGTCAGGCCTGTGAGGGGTGTCAGGGGTGGAGTGAGTGACGTATCTGAGTAGGGGCGTGTGCGCGCGAGACGTACCTGAAGGACGGTGACGGTGGGGGTGAGTTGCGACATAGGCTACCTGAAGAGAGCTAGGAGGGATGCGGGGGAGAGGGGTGTGCAATGTATTTAACAACCGGTTTGCGAGAAATTATCATTCATTTGCGGCCATTTGGGAGTCTCTGTGCACTTGCGGGATACTCCTAGTCTTTGCAAGTGGATGAATGTAAAGGAGGATTAAGCTAAATTGTTTCTACTCTATAACTAATATTCTCAACTCACAGCAATAAAACTTTACAATGAGTTCAACAGTTTGTATTCTATAGTTTATATTATAATTTTCCATATTTTGGCATTTTTTTACAGTCCTATTAGAATCCAACATGGAAATCAATGTTTTGTTTATTGGCATTGATTGTTTTGAAATTTAAATGTCATTAACATGCCTGTGTTTTAATTTCTTTAATAAATATGGCTGTCAAGCCAGGATCTTGATGGTTTATTGTGGGTATGTTGTTTACATGAAGAAATCTGTGTTACAAGTTGAACAAAAATTCTAATAAACAATTATATTTTGAATTTTAATTTTAATAAACAATTATATTTTGAATTTAAATAGTTTTTGTCTTGCGTTTACATTAATTTTACATTTCAATAGCCAAAATTACAAGTTTCAGTATTTTAAATGTGATTAGCGCGATTAATCGCGATTAATTTAAAAAAAGGTGTGATTAATTAGTTAATTTTTTTTAATCGATTGACAGCATATATATATATATATACGTGTATATATACGTATATATAGTTGAAAGTCAGAATTGTTAGCCCCCCTTTGAATTTATTTATTTTTTTTAAATATTTCCCAAATGATGTTTAACAAAGCAAAGATATTTTCACAGTATGTCTTATAATATTTTTTCTTCTAGAGAAAGTCTTTTTTTTTTTTTTTAATTTAAAAGCCATTTTAAGGTCAAAATTATTAGCCCCTTTAAGCTATTTTTGTGATAGTCTACAGAACAATTGTTATATTATAATTTGCCTAGTTAAACCTGCCTAGTTAACCTAGTTAAGCCTTTAAATGTCACTTTAAGCTGTACAGAAGTGTCTTGAAAATTATCTAGTAAAATATTATTTATTGTCATCATGGCAAAGATAAAATAAATCATTTATTAAAGATGAGTAATTAAAACTGTTATGTTTAGAAATGTGTTGAAAAAAAATCTTCTCTCCGTTAACCAGACATTGGGGAAAAAATAAACAGGGGGGCTATTAATTTTGACTTCAACTGTACACACACACACACACACACACACACACACACACACACACACACACACACACACACACACACACACAGAGCAAACATCTTTAAAGTTTATTTAATTTTATTACATTTTTATTTAATATTTCCTCTAACATATTAATTTGGGTGTACTAATTTTTGGACTGTGATCTTGAGTTTATGTTTTGTTGGATTGGTTCCAAAGTTTGCATTGGTACTTTATAACCTAATGTAGATGCACAAATATATTATTGTAAAGCATCCTGTAGAAAATATTAATTTAAAAGAGATATCTGTGAGGGGTGTATCTCTCTCTCTCTCTCTCTCTCTCTCTCTCTCTCTTTCTCGCGAGATGTAGGAGAGTGGTGAAGTTTTGGTGGGGAAGAGTGATTTCTACTATCTACTAAAACTTTTTTCTTTATTTTCTTATCTGTATCTTTTTTTCTTTCTTTGATGTAAGCGTCTTATTTTTTGTATTTATTGATTCAAGTTATTTGGTGAGTGAGAGAATGGCGTCGCTCGTGGATGAGCGAACGCCATCTCTTTCACTTCGCCATGGTGTCAAGTGTATGACAGAGCAAGGAGTTAAGGTGGAAGACGTGCTAATAGCTGTGGGAGAACAAATCGGCTGTGAAAATATAGTTTCGGCGTCTAGGATGAACAAAGCAGTTGTTGTTTTTCCTAAGGAAGAACTTTTTGTCTCGCAGCTTATTGAGAGTGGTGTAATAATTAGTGGGAGTTTTTGTCCCGTACTACCACTAGTTGCGTTAACGTCTAAGGTAATTATCTCGAATGTGCCGCCGTTCATCCCAGATGAAGCCATTGAGCGAGAGCTCGTTAGGTTTGGAAAAATAGCGAGTCCGATAAAAGTTATATCGCTAGGATGTAAAAGTCCAGAGCTGAAGCATGTGATGTCGTTTTGACGACAAGTCTTCATGTTTCTAAATGAACCAACGTTGGACATATCTTTTAGGGTAATGAATGAAGGTAAGTCGTTTATGATTTATGCTTCTACTGCTGGATTGAAGTGTTATGAATGCGGAGATTTTGGTCATAGACAGTATTTTTGTCCCCATAAAGTGCAAGGAAATACAAATGATGACAATGGTGATGTAAATGAGTTGGAGGGAGAGAAGAATCAAGTGAAACAAACAGAAACGGAAACGACAATTGAGAATGATGTTGTTGGTAAACAGCAGAATGAAGGGAATGCGATTCAGAGAAATGTAATGAATGATGAAAATCAGGCAACAGTGGTACAAGAGGTTGTAGATGAAAATGATTTGAGTTCTGAAACTGTGACTGCGAGTGCTAGTGGTTTAGTGAAGCTTAATGAGAAAATGGAAGGACCTGTAGAAGGCCTATTAGAAGACGAACATAAACAGGATATGATGGATGATGACGACACTTTCTCTCAGACTTCAGATTTTTCCGAAATGGGTTCTCAAATGGAAGACAGTAATTTTTATTCTCTACAAGAGATAAATGAATTTTTGGATGATACTTTCGGAAGAACAGTTGAAGTTGAAGATTTTTTCCCAGATACTGATAAATTTGTGAAAACGGTTCTTAGACTACGGCGTACTGTTGGATTGGATGAATTAAGTGATAAAAAGAGATTTAGACTGGGGAAATTTCTGACAAGAATAAGGAAGCATAAAGGCTCGTTTTCAAGAAAATAGGTAAATGAGTCTGAAACACTGGGTGTTCTTTCTTTCCTATTTTTTTCTGATCCTTGTCTATTTCTCTTCTATTATTATGGGGCTTATGAAAATAGGTTCTTTTAATATAAATGGAGCGAGAGATCAAAATAAAAGGGCTATATTATCAGAATTTTTAAGAATGAATTAAATTGATATTATTATGTTACAAGAAATCCATTCTGATAAGGCAAATGAGATAGATTGGGGTTTGTGGTGGGAAGGGAAGTACGTACTCAGTCATGGTTCAAATTTAAGTGCTGGTGTTGGGGTTCTTTTTTCAAAATTTTTTAATGTTGACATTTTTAAAACTGAAGAAGTGGTAGCTGGAAGGGTATTATTTGTTCACGCACAAGTTGAAGGAATGGAATTTTTATTCATTAATGTTTATTCACCAAATGTTGGTTCTGAAAGAATTGAATTATTCTTAAATATAAAGAGTCAGATTTCAAAATATGATAATAATGTTTGTATAATTATGGCTGGCGATTGGAACTGTACTGAAAATGTTAAAGTTGATAGAAACGGTGAAGAACCTCATTTTCAGTCAGGTTATGTACTTTCTAAAGTGATAAAAGAGCACAATTTAATTGACGTTTGGAGAATCAGAAATAAAGGTATAAAGCAATATACATGGGTTAAAGTAAATAATACTGAAATTAAGGGGGCTAGATTAGATAGATTTTATATATGTAAGTCTTTTAATAGTAGAGTGGTAAATGCTGCTATTGTCCCTAGTGGTTTCTCAGACCACCATATGGTAACTATAGATATAAATAAGAAAATAACAGCTAGAACACAATATTATTGGCATTTTAATAAAAAATTATTATATAATAAGTTATTCTGTGAGAGTTATGGAGATTAGAGAAAAATAATTATGAAACTAAATGCCAGTGGTGGGAAGTTGGAAAGGCGCATATAAAAGTACTTTGTCAGAGTTATGAATCTCAAATCTCTTTTAAAGTTAGAGATGCGGTAAAAAAATTGCAATGTGAAATTGGTGAAATAGAAAAAATTATGTTAGACAATGAAGAAGGAACTGATAAAAGTGAAAAAATCCATAAGAAGAAGCTAGAGTTGAAACAAATTTTACAAGAACAAGTCAAAAATGCTTTAATAAGATCACGTTTTTGCACGGTTAAGGATATGGATGCGCCTAGTTCCTATTTTTTTAAACTAGAAAGAAAGGTAGTTCAACATAATCCTATGCTTCATTTAAGTTATCCAAATGGAAAAATTACGGACAATCCAAATGAAATGAAAAAAATTGCAGTTGATTTTTATTCCGAACTATTTAGTGCTGAGCAGTGTGATGAAGAATGTATGATGGACCTTTTTGAAGATCTTGCTAAGTTGCAAACTAAACAAAGAGAGAACTTGGATAGTGATATCAGTTTGCAAGAGCTTACAGATGCGTTACAGCAACTTTCATTAGGATGTTCGCCCAGAATTGATGGAATAACTACAGAATTTTATCATCACTTTTGGAACATTTTGGGACAAGATTTTTATGAAGTGGCAAAAGAGTGTTTTGAAAATGGACTTCTTCCGAGTAGCTGCCGAAGAGCAGTTTTGTCTCTTTTACCAAAAAAAGGAGATTTGGCTTTCTTAAAGAACTGGAGACCTGTTTCACTGTTGTGCACTGATTATAAAATTTTGGCAAAATGTTTAGCAAATAGGTTAAAATGTTATTTGGAGATAATTATTCATGGTGATCAGACATATTGTGTACCTGAAAGATCTATTATGGACAATCTTTTTCTTTTGAGAGATGTGATTCATTTGAGTATTAAAAAAAATATTAATATGGGGATTTTAGCATTAGATCAAGAAAAAGCTTTTGAACGGGCTGACCATAGTTACCTTTTTAGTGTTTTAAGTTGTTTTGGTGAAAAGTTCATTTCTTGGATAAAACTGTTATATCATGATGTTTCTACGTTGGTGAAAGTGGGAGGAGGGTTGAGTGCCTCAATTCCTGTGAGAAGGGGAATCAGGCAAGGATGTCCACTCTCTGGCCAGTTATACAGTATTGTTATTGAACCACTTTTAAGAAGAATAAGAAAAAAATCTTAATGGTTTTTCAATACCTAATTATATAAATTGTGATAAGATAGTGTTATCTGCCTATGCTGATGATATAACAGTTTTTATACATGGAGAAGATGATGTTAATAATCTTAAAAATATATATAGAGTAGTATGAAAAGGCTTCTACTGCAAAAGTTAATTGGAATAAAAGTGAAGCATATGCAGTAGGTCGATGGATTAATAAAAGACTTCCAGATCTACCAGGAGGATTAAAATGGGGAAGGGAAGGTCTTAAAATTTTAGGTGTGTTTTTAGGTTCTTCAAATTTCATGGAAAAAAATTGGGAGGGACTGCTGGAGAAAGTGGTGGCCCGATTGTCTAGATGGAAATGGCTATTACCACAAATGTCTTATAAAGGGAGAGTTTTGGTAATAAATAATCTGGTAGCGTCTACACTATGGCATAGGATGATGGTGCTTGAACCACCACAGGAGTTGGTGGTGTCTATACAAAAGAAACTAGTAGATTTTTTCTGGACTGGTCAACATTGGATTCGTGCTGCACAACTGTATTTGCCAAATTGTGAAGGAGGGCAAGGATTAATAGACATCAAAAGTAAAATTCAAGCTTTCAGACTGATTTCAGCCTAAAAACTTTTGTGTAAAAGCAAGTTGTCATGGACTCATACTGCTTGTGCAATCTTGAGAACAGTAAAGGGGCTGAATTATGATCTACATATTTTTTGGATACAAACTGATGAGATGGATTTAACAGGGATTACATCGTTTTATAAATCAGTGCTACAAGCATGGAATAAAACCTTCAAGATTCAAAGAATATTTGACATCCCTAAATATTGGGTGTTGGAGAAACCCCTTTTTCATAATCCAGTGGTTCATGGTACATTGATATCTTCGAGGAGTGTACAGAACAATATGATTAAAAGGAACTGTACAAAGTTAAAACATCTGGTCAAGGTGGATGGATGGAAGTCGATAGAGGACATAATGGTTTTTACAGGACTAAGATCCCATCGTTTAGCTACACGATTCTTGGAGGAAATACACTCTTTTTTGCCTGGACAGTATAGAGCGATTTTACAAGAAGAAGACTCGAGTGAAGAAGTTAAAATTCTCCCTCTGGTGGTATCTTCAAGTTGTGAATTTGGTGGGTTCGAGGAAGAGACTGGAATTTCTAAAACATGGACGGTTGACGGAATGTCTAAAGAGGTTTTATACATCTTATGTGTTAAGAATGTTCACAAGGACATACTAAAAGGACAGTTATTGAAATGGACTAAAAAGTTTGGACCTAATTTCCCCTTAAGAGATCAGTGGAGGTCCCTATATAAATCTCCTCTTGAGAAAAGAATCGGGGACTTGCAGTGGAGACTTGTTCATGGGGCAATAGCTACCAACAGTCATGTGTCTCATCTTAATCCAATAGTTAGGAGGGAGTGTGCCTTTTGTGGTAAGGAAGAGAATGTAGAACATTTGTTTTTAAGTTGTACAAGATTGAAAGACCTTTTTAATGTTTTAAAATACTGGTTTAGAGGTTTTGGTGAAACCTTTTCTGAATGTATTTTTATAGGGGGAGTGAAATATAGAATGTCTAAAAAGATCCTTTTTACTCTTTTAAATTATGTTATTGGCACAGCAAAATTGTCTATTTGGAAAACTAGAAAAAACAAAATATCAGGTGTTGGTGGAATAGATCCAGTGAATATGTTAAAAGGTTTAATTTCAAATAGATTGAAAATTGAATTTACTTTCTATGAATTGGTAAGAGATCTAATAACATTTGAAGAAAAGTGGTGTCTAGGAAGCATTTTATGTAGTGTTTATGAAGAACAGCTTGTACTTAATTTATAAAAACAATAATAAGGTAGTTGGGTTTCATTTTTTAATTTTGGTTTTTTAATCAACTCAAAGATGAATGGAATATGATGTGAATGAACATTTAATGGAATGAGAATGTTTTGTTAAAAAAAAAAGAAAAATTGTATATAATAAAGCTGTTTTAAACCTCTCTCTCTCTCTCTCTCTCGGTGCATGCTGGGAGTGTTTGGGGTGTGTGTGAGAGTGATAACGGGGAGAGTTTGACTGAATTGGTGTTTTCTTCACGCCTAAATTTTTCATTTTCCTCTTGTTTTCAATTCACATGTACGAAAACATATGATTTTGTTTTGTTTCTTTTTGTTTTTGTTTATCCCCGAGGGGGTTTATTCGAAATGAGGAAATTGAAAAGGCTCTGTTAAGATCTGGAAAACTGGCTAGTGAGATAAAGATGCAGGGGCGCCTCCAAGGGGTGGCCAGGGGTGGCCGCGGCCACCACTCGGTAAACTCTGGCCACCCCTGTGGCCACCCCTTTGGCCACCCCAATATAATTTTGCGGTTGACATTATTGATTTAAATGAACTTATAAATTCCCAATATTTAGATAAATAAATAAATACATAAATAAATAAATAAAATGCAGTCACTAAATTATTGTTGGTGTTACTGACGTAGCTCTCCCCCTCTGGTTCAATGCTGGTGAAAGCAAACTGACGCATGCGCGCGCCTCACGCACTCCTGTGTGAATCCCGGTTGGTTGTTTGCATGCACGCCGACATAATAGGCACCGCTCATGCGCCGTGAAACCGGAGTAACAGCCTTTTGTGCAGAAGTGTCGGCACGCAGCGAGTTTTGAAAGTCGTTTAAAGTTTATATAATATAATGATGATGATGATGATGATGATGTTACTTTCACTAAGCATGCCTTTAAAGCAGAAAGGAGGGATAATGAGTCAGGGAGGTAAGACTTCATAACATGATTTCTCAGCCATGATCAGGTCTAAGACCACAGATAATTCTATAATACATTTTTTGTATTCTTTAGAATTGTCATAATTAATTTTCATGCAAAAGGTTTCTTAAGTGATGTTGGCATATCACTCCAGTTGTTGTTTTCCAGTAATATTTAGGACTGATTTCTGTTATTTATTTAGAATAATAATTGTATATTAATATTAATTGTATTTATTTAGAATAAATATAAATAAATTGTTATATTTATTGAATAACAAATCTAACAATTCAAGAGAGGTGGGGGTGTATAGGGTGGTTCGCCCAGGGTGTCATTTAAACTAGAACCACCACTACCCTCCCCGATAGACAGCAATGGCTATTTAATATTTACCTTAAGCTACAGTATATCAATAGAAGAAGCTGCATTAATAAAATGGTTCAAAAAGCAATATGGATAAATAATATTATTAGGTATAGTGAGTGTGTATAGTAATGCCTTTTGTTCAGTTTGTTCATTTGTTTGGGTAATTAATAAACTCATTATTCTTTCATTCATTTTCTTTTCGGCTTAGTCCCTTTATTAATCCAGGGTCACCACAGCAGAATGAACCGCCAACTTATCTAGCACATTTTTACACAGCGGATGCCCTTCCAGCTGCAACCCATCACTGGGAATAATAAACTCATTAATCTTCATTAATTTTAGACATGGCATATCTCGTATGATGTACAATAAAGGCACGTAAAAAAAGAAGTCATTTATACAGTATATGAAAAGTGTTTTTAAACTAAACATAGATTTTTATTTGGTTTGCACATGTACTTGCTGAATTATTTCAAAGAATAAATTGCAATATTTCAAGTAGAATTATTTAAATGAATAAAACTACATTATTTCATTTACCAGAAACAAAAATATAACATTACACTGAATTCATTTTTTTTTTTTTGTGTGCCACCCCAAGATTTGGAGCGGCCTCTTCTGGCCACCCCTAAGAAAATTTTCTGGGGGCGCCACTGTAAAGATGATTCCGTTTGGATGTAAAAAGGCTGCTCTGAAACATGTGATGTCTTTTAGACTCCAGGTGTTTATGTTCTTGAATGAACTGGAGTTAGACATATCTTTCAGAGTCATGCATGAAGAGAAAGCATTTGTTATTTATGCGAATACTGGAAGCATGAAGTGCTTTGATTGCGGGGACATAGGGCACAAAAAGTATTTATGCCCCCATAAAGCCCAGATTAATGTTTTGGAAGTGAGGCCTAGTATTTCTACTACTGGAGAAAGTGGCGTTTCTAACGTTACACCTTTTGTGGAGGTTGTGCAAACTGAAGTTGCACCTCAGATGATGAGTACGGGAAATGTTGAGATTACTGAAAGACAGATTAATAAAGTGATTAAATCTGGTAAAAATCCAAACGTTTCTGAATTAGAAGAAAACGCTGTAAGAGTTGATGGAACTTTGGTTTGTGTTGAAAAGGATCCCGATGAGGTTTGTGAAATAGCCAATATGGTTGAAACATGTACAGATGCTGGTATGGAGATGGGAGATGATGATTCATTTTCTGATATATCCGAAATTGGATCACAGTGTGGAAATGTGGATGATGTATACACACTGCAGGACTTAGATGACTTTCCGGATGAAACTAAGATTTTAACATCAATGATTTCTTTTCTGATGTTGACAAATTCATCCGCTTAGTAAAATTGTGGCAAAAAAAATGTTAGTTATGATGCTTTAAGCCACAGGTGTCAAACTCAGTTCCAAAAGGGCCGCAGCTCTGCACAGTTTAGTTCCAACCCTAATTACACACACCTGATCAAACTAATTGAGTCCTTCAGGCTTGTTTGAAACCTACAGGTAAGTGTGTTGGAGCAGGGTTGGAACTAAACTGTGCAGGGCTTCGGCCCTCCAGGAATTGAGTTTGACACCCCTGCTTTAAGCAAACAGAAAAGATTTAGGTTGAGAAAATTGTTAACAAGGTTGAGAAAGAAAAAAGCAAATGTTTCCAAAAAGAAAAAGAGATCAAATGTTTAATGCATGTGTGGTGTTTTTTAGTTGAAATAAAATTTTTACATGTTTTTCATGCATAAGAAGGCTTAAACAATTAACCTATAAAGTGTTAATTATTGTGAAACTGTCAGAAGTGTTGTAAACTGCTAAGTGCTGCAAATCGCATGCACAAAATACAGAAGTGTCACAAGGGTGCAAAAGGGGGCAAAGAGTTCTGAGGAAGGACATAATGTATGAGCCGTGTGTGTGCTATAAGGAGACATTTGCCTTAAAAGGTTAAACCAAGTGAAGATGCACGGAATACAAACAACTGTGGTATAAAAAGGATGTGTCTCTGAAAGAGAGTTCAGAGTTGAACCTCTCCTGCGCAGTGTATTGCTTTTGGTTTCTTTCCTGCTTGAGCAAATAAAACTTATAATTTTTGACAGACTGACTCCGAACCCATTTTTGAACATGCACTGGACCCTTTGAAGTCCAACAATTCCGGTGACCCCGACGTGATGGGAAAAGGAGGAGATTTGCAGGACAGAAGGAATATCTGAATCAACACAAAAGGCGCCTGAAACTTAAAAGGTAAGCAGAAACCTTTTTAAATAAATTCTGTGATTGAAAACTGCAAATTAAGTGTTGAATTCAGCATAATCCTGATGTAAGTAAAATACAGAGAAACCAAAAGTAATATTTAACATTTTTAACATTTTTTAGAAGAGTTATTGTGAGACGTCTGGAAAAGGATATCAGCGTAAATTGTTAGAATTTAAAGGGAAAGGCCTTGTCCCTGCAAGGTAATTTTAGGGTGAATTACTAGAATTCAGATAAAATCCTTGTCCCTAGAAGGTATAGGGGTGAATTTTCGCGCAAGAGAATTCGAAGGAAATCCTCTTCCCTTAGGAGGTAAAAGATTAAAAGTGACCCAACTCGTGACGAAGGTAGAAAGCTTTTAATACCAGGGACAAAGACAGAAAGTCATGTCTTTGTAAGGAAGTCCTTCTCCTTGTGAAGGGAGTTTTGATGGAAACTAGAAACTTTCGAATACACATTTTATTTTATGGGATTGTGATTAAGTTTGGCTAAGGTATCAGGAAAAGATAGAGTAGGGAAAAAAAAAAGAAAGACGTAGGGACAGCTTAGGTAACCCCGGGTGTGGGTGACGCCGTATACTGAGGGTCAGAGTAGGGAACAGAGCTCAAAACATCTAACGCACGAATACAGGAAAGACGTTGTGGAAGAAGAATACGAGAGGGAGTGTTAAAGGAAAAATTAATAAGAGAAAAAGTTAATATTGCAATTTGAGGAACATAAAGAAAATATGAGATATACTGTATATATATGAAATACTATAGAAAATATTAAATATACTGTAGAATAGGGACTAGAAGAAAAGGTTCCAGAGAACCAGGATTAGGACAGTGTAGGGAAAAGCGCTGACCTGACGAGGTCATGTGTTGGTATGAATGAGATAAATGGTAAAGAAGTGTGAGGATGAGTGACAACACAGCCTAAAAACAATGTTAATGTGAAGGTTAAAAGGATATGTGTAGTTGTGTCTTGAACAGGAACTAGCTGAGTCTCTCGGGTCCAAGAGAGGGAGGCAACCAGGAAGGAGACCATTGCAGAAGGAGGTGACACACTAACACATACACATATAGGAAAAGACCAAAAAACATTTTTCCATTAATCACAAAGTAGTCTACAAGCTTTGCAATTGGTCCACAAAACTGGGGATTTATTCACAGAAAGATACGGGGTTGACAAAGTAAAGGCAGACAGGCTTAGACAGACACAAAAAAAGGAAGATAACTGGAGCCATGCCTTTTCATAAGGAATAAACAGTTAGGCAGAATATTGTAAAAGAAAATAGAAAAAATAAATATATATATTTGATCAAATACTGATAAATGTTGACATAATGATTAGAGATATAGTATAAGTTACTAAATAAACAGATCTATTATATTGAAGGACAAAAAGACAAGTAAAATAAAAAATAATGGGAGATATACTTAATATAGTTATAATAGTTTAAACAGACCTTGAAGCTATATGAATAAATAAATAAAATAAATAAGTATAATAATAAATAATAAAGAGAAATTAAAATACAACATAAAGACCAGATACTAAAGAAACATTAGAAGAGATACATTGGAAGAAAGATGGAGAACTGAAATAAGAAAAAGAAAATAAGCTGTTAAACAGCAAAGAGATAAAATTGAGGAGCCTTTGGTCGATGGTGAGGAAAATTTAAAAGAAAATTTGACTGGTTGAAAATGGTTAACTGAAGTGTTACTGGCCAAATATGTAAGAAAGAAAATAATAAAAAAATAAGGAAAAATTAAAAGCTAAGAAAAAAAAGAGTCCTAATTATGGTTTAATAGAAAGAAATGTCAAAAAGATTATAGTTTAAAATATGTCTAAAATATATATAAAGAAAGAGAGATATTAAACAGATGAGATAGAAACTAGAAAAAGCAATAACTCTTTAAGGAAGTAACCATTTGAGGAACTAAGACTTGATATTAGAGGATGAAATTGTGTTTAGGTGCAAAAAAAATAATAATTAAAGAAGATTATAATAATAATAATAAAAGTTTGTTGTTATTCTAAGATTACTAATGGAGAATTGAGACAATCAATCAGACACTCCTTTTGGCAAAGTAGCAACTGCGTGGGGCACAGTAATAAGGTGAAAATTTTCTGCATCACCTGGTGCTATACATAACATAAAGTCCACCCCTAAGGCATATGAAACATCAGCAGCATATGTATTGAGATGTAAACTGGAGTGAGAAGCCCAGACTGGGACACATATTCATGCTAACCAATTTATGAAGAAGTGGTTGAGGATACTTCAAGCTGTGTTAAATGACTAAAAAAATACAAAGTGAACAAAGCCAGACAAGAAGTCAATGATCAAATGAGAAAGATAAAGGCAAACAATTGGTGCAGTTGCCTGACCCTGAACAGTCTTACATGGCACCTGTGTACAAACAGCCATCAAACCAAACACCTAAACGCCAACCTCAATTTAGAAGACAGAATAGGGAAGGCATTAGGATCAAGGGGTTCCCGGGGGCTTACAGAGGGTGTGGATTTGGAGAGGGTTGTTTCAGGTGTGGCCGCCTAAGTCAGCTACATCGCAACTGCCAGGTTAGTCAATGCTACACCTGCAATCAGCTAGGACGCATTTCGACAAGATATCCCAACAGACAAAATCCGTATGCCGAGAGAGGGGGCGTGCAAGGAGGCAAAGGCTTTGTGGCACCACTTGCAGGGCAAGCTCCAAACCCTGGAGGACAGAACCCAGGGCAGGGTGGAACACTATCCACTCTGGGGAAGATGGGAGCATTTCTGAGGAGGCCCACAGGGAGACCAAAGCAGGGCTATGGTGGAGCCACTGTTATCTATAAAGGGTCAACAAAGACTGTCTGGACTTTTTTGGTCAAGACGGGTGCGACCTATTCAACATTGATTAACCCTGTCAATCAGGACTTGATTTCACAAAAAAAACTATGGAAGTAATGGGTTTCACTGGGGAATGTGAAAGACTGTCTTTAACTGAGCTAATACCAGTGTCTGTTGATGGACAACAACTGAAACATCACTTTCTGTTGTCTGACAGAGCCCACATGAACTTATGTGGCAGAGACTTGCTGATAAAGCTTGATGAATCATTCTATGCTGTGCTGACAGTGTTATTATGAGATTTTTTTTACAGGGACGACTAAGAACTGTTCACTGGGTACACCTCACCTAGGAGGACAATAGTTGCTGTCATCGATGCAAGAGCCTGTAGGAGCTGACATTTACTGGGGCAAACTGTAGCCAGAAACCATGCCGGGAGACGGCCTTCCCTCACTTTATGCTCAATGGAGACCTTGGGTAACTCTTATTGCACCATACATGCCTCCCACCAACCCACCGCACATGACTTTATTCTGTGACCAAAACTAAACTGAAAGAAAAAAAATAATAATTAGAAGGGTGTGGTTGGCAGATTAGCTAAACATATATGGGTCACAAGGTGGCATGGAAAAGAAAGAACGGATCATGAGGTGACAGCACCAATGCTATACATTTTACCAAGCCAATTTTGGTCTACAGGACCAGCAGATGTGGGTTTTTGCTCCTCACTTTCAGACATAAATTTAAGTTTAATAATGGAGTTAAATAATGAAAAACCCATAGGGCAGCCACAGTATCCTCACAAACCCCAAGCTAAAGCCAGCATTGCAGACACAATTAAAGAATTGTTGACTATAGTTGTATTAGAGCCATCGACCTCACACCTAAACACTCCAATTTTACCTGTAGAAAAACAAAATACAGGAAAATACAGAATGGCTGATGATTTAAGAAAAGTTAATGCGGTCGTGAAAACCGCCACAATGCCAGTTCCAAATGACTACACTGCATTACCTGCTTTACACCAAGAGAATAAGTGATTTTAATCTCTAGACTTAGCCAATTAATTTTTCTGTTTAACACTGGCACCACAATTGAGGGATGTGTATTCATTTAACTTTAGGGGGCAGAAATACAGGTACAAGTAAGAAGGTGTTATGACACTTATAGGGAACCAGATTTAAAGAATGTAAATTAAAATTATAGTTGAGTAGATCACACGCCACAATATTGGGACAAATGGTGTCTAGAATAGGTGGAGTCAGATAGCAAAATAAATACGTCATTTCAAATAACCGTAAACTGGTGACTGTAAAAGACATGTTAATAGGACTAATACAGATTATAGACTAAAATCATATTTAGAGGTATTACAAATTGCAGGAGAAGAATGAGGGTGAGGTTATAATTGATTATAGAGATATAAGGGAGAACAGGTGAATAAAAAGATATCTGCTGGTCATGATTGACAGCTATACTGGATGGCTGGAGGAGTGGCCAGCAAGCAAAGAGGACAGTCAGACAGTGATTAAATGTTTAATGAATAACAATCTAGAAACAAATAGATGTTGTGGGAAAATTAGATTAGATAATGATAAACACTGGAATAAGGAATATTTTAAATTAGTGGAGTAGGCACTGGGCCTGAAACATGATTTTAGAAATGGTGTAAAAAATAATAATTACAGGGAAATGTCAAGAGAATTAATAGAAATTTGAAAACAAAAACGGCAAAAATCTGTGCGCAGACCAAATGGAAATAAAATAAAAATCATATTAAGGGATATTAGTTAATTATGGAACAAACGATGAAATTAATGACTTTTGAATTGTTTACAGGACTGCAGTTTCGGGGCCTGGTACAGCTTTGATGTGCACTGAATCACTTATGTAGAGATTATATTATGACAAATTAACAACTTTATTCACATTTTTTTTTCTAAACAGGTTGCTGAAGGTGTGAGGCTGTCCGGACTAACTTGACAGTCAACATAGGGGTTTAAAAGCGGCCTGGAGTTTGGTCCAGGCTGAAAGGGGGAGTTTAATAACAGATGACTAATTGGACTAATTGGAGTGTGTAAGCATGTATTGGTGTAGGAGATGAACATGCTGCAACACCAATGCATGAGGCCAACTGTATATTAGATGCAGGCCAACACAATAAGGGGAACCAAATAATATGTTAAATCTTAAAATAGAGAGAAAAAAAGACTGACTTACTAACACAGAAATCTGACAGAAAGTGTGTGAGTGACAATTGTAAGGAAAACAACAATTGATGCCAAAAATTGTAAAGAAAGAATGAAAAAAAAAAAGGGGGGAAATGAATGGGACAGGGTGTCAATAAATTGGACAGTGTTCCTCCAGACACTCCTGTTTCCCCCACAAATCCAAAAATTGGGTATGCTAAATTGGGCGTAGTGTATGTGTGTGATTGAGTGTGTATGGATGTTTCCCAGTGATAGGTTGCAGCTAGAAGGGCATCCGCTGTGTAAAAATATGCTGGACAAGTTGGCGATTCATTCCACTGGGGCGAACCCTAGATCAGGGGTTTTTCAAAGTGTGAGGCGCGCCTCCCCTGGGGGGCGCCAGAGCATGTCAGGGGAGGCGCGGGAAGAAATATAATACTATAAAAATATAATTATTAAGTTTAATTATTATATGTATTTTTTATTATATTTAAATGTTTTAATTAAATAAAGCAAAAAAAAAAATAATAATACGACAAATATAAGAAAACCTTTTTTTACCCAGAAGGCCATAGCTGTGAATTCGCTTCTGTTTGGCAAGCCCACCAATACAGGTATATGCCAGGTAATACAATGGGTCGGTTTCTGAGACCCCCCGATTCAAAGCTGTAATGAAGTTCACAGCCCTTTGGCCGCCGGGAAGAAGGAGGCGGAGAACCGACGCAGTTTTAAAATGATTTATTAATAACAGTGACGGCAGCTCTTCACGGAGGTTGCCGTCAAACTGAAAGCAAAAGTAAAATATGTCCGGCCCGGTCCTCTCTCGGCTTCCTCTGCCCTTGTTCCTCCTTTTATGATCCAGAGCTCCTTCCGTGGGATCTGAGGCAGGTGCGCACCGCAGATCCACTTACGCGGTGGCCTCACTCCGTTCCCACGGCTCTCGGCCACGCCCCCTCGCCACAAAAGCCTTCAAGTTCAGGGCTTAAACCCAAAAGACGACAATATGATGATCAGTATTTGAGTTTAGGATTTACGTGGACAGGACCAGCTGATGAACCACGACCTTTATGTGTGGTTTGTCAAAATATTTTGGCTAATGACAGCATGAGACCCGCTAAACTTCGACTGTTTTGACTGGGATGGACAGTTCTTGGATCTGTTCTATTCATATTGAACCATCATCCTAGTTTTAAAAACGTTATATTAAAATACTTGTTATTACTCTAAATAATTGCACTTTCATGCAAATGATGATAAAAGTGAGTTAACAGTCTGACATCTGTCTGTGTCTTTATATATACTGTATATATATATATATATATATGTGTGTGTGTGTGTGTGTGTGTGTGTGTGTGTGTGTGTGTGTGTGTGTGTGTGTGTGTGTGTTTGGGAGGAGGGGGGGCGCTAATGTATAAGTTGTGTCAAAAGGGAGGCCCTCTGTCTTAGACTTTGAAAAACCCTGCCCTAGATCAATAAAGGGACTAAGCCTTAAAGAAAATGAATGAATAAATGAATGAATTAGACAAATTAGATTGAAGAAAATTTTGAAAAAATAAAGTAATGACGGATCTATAACCAGAGCCCTAGAGGGATTAAAAATACTCTAAAAGACGATGGCAGAACACTTTGGTATAGATAACCCCTTTGATGAATGGATGACAAGTGGATGTTGTTGTGTCCCATGCATCAGGTCATTGTGTAACAGGGTGATAGTAACAGCGATTGAAAAGGAAGATGGGCCACCACCCCCTTACACAATGCCATTATTAATATCTGCTGAGGAGGAGGAAGAGGAGGAAAGCCGTGTGTAAATGTCTCTCTACTAACTGTGCTTTTTCCGCAGATGCTGATTCATCATTTATTTTGTGTTATAAGAAATGTTACTGGAGGAGACTGGAATTGCACTATTGATTTTATCATTGATAGTCATGGAGAAGAACCTCACCATGAATCAGCTGATGTTTTATCAAATATTTTAAAAAGTTTTGAATCAATAGATATTTGGAGAAGAATAAATATTGGAATTAAACAGTATACATGGCTTAAAGTGTCTAATAATAGGGTCAGTTGAGCTTGGTTAAATCATTTTTATAAAGGTAAAGAATGGAATAATAAAATTACTGATGTCTCTATTTTACCTGTTGGATTTTCAGACCATCATTTGATATTATTTGGTTTAACCATGAAAAAACGTTCAAAACTAAGTTATTTTTGGCATTTTATTACCAAATTGTTAAATGAGATTTGATGATTTTGTGAGAATTTTAAAGATTTTTGGAACGATTGGAGGCTAAAAAAGGGTTATTTTGGAAACTTGTCTTTGTGGTGGGAGGTTGGTAAGGCAAATATTCGAGTATTTTGTCAAAATTACAGTTCACTTTCTACTTCTAAAACAAAGGTAGCAATACAAAAACTTCAAAGAGATATACAAGCCCTGGAGAATACTCTTGTCAACAATAATAATGGAAGTGCACACAATGAACATTTTAAGAAAAAGAAGGAACTTGGGTTCCCCTTCGGGGGGAACTCCAGCACTATAAGTAGATTTGATTGTTAAAATCCACGTATTGGGGAGGTTCGGTTCAGAAGCTACTCGTCTGAAAGAGTATTGAACGGGCCAATTAAGAATGAATTGGCAGCGCAAGCCTGCGCAGGTGAGCGGCATAAGCAATCAACTGAGTATATAAGCTCAACTGGCGCCAGCAGACGCTATCCTTTTCGCTTCAGAGCCTTTCTGATCGAGCTTATGAGGGTTCCTCCTGCTGATCTACAGCCATTTCGAGAGAACGATTGCATCCCGGTCCAGAGCGAGTCCACGCAGCGGCAGACGGTCAAACTGGGTATCTCTCTTGCCTGGCGTCCCTTTGGGTCCGGTCCTCCAAGAGCGGTGCGTATTGTTGCAAATCCTAAAAGAGCAACACAGTCGTGCAGCACGCCCTTTTCAGGATGGCGCTCCGACTGTGCGTTTCTGGTTGCGGGGGTTTCCTGGCTCCGGATGATGGACACGATCACTGCATTACATGTTTGGGGGTCCAGCATGTTAATGTGGTGCTCGGGGGCGGTTCATGTCGTCACTGCGATGCCATGACTGTTGCGCAGTTGAGATCGCGGTTAGCTTTCGTAAGAGAGCGAGCCACCCCAGTTGCCTCCTGCTCTGCAGCGGGCGCTCGGGCAGATCTGAGGGCTTCAGCGAGAGAAAATCCGCCGCCCACGGGCTCGCGGACCTCTCGCTCCTCCAAGCGCTCCACCCAAGCTTCGGGTACTGGGAGTGATCCGTCTAATCAGATGGTAGCTCTCACGCTCGCTGACACGGGAGATCAGATGTCCTCCGCGGCATCGGAGGGTGGGCTTTCATTGTCCGACGATGATCCGGACCCGCTCGCCCCCTCTGGGCAAGCGAGCGCCGTCAAAACGGATCCTGAAGCGGACATGTTGGCCGTGCTTTCTCGGGCTGCTTCGGCCGTCGGGTTGGAGATGGTTTATCCCCCAGCCCCGCGGCCGGACCGACTAGATGGGTGTTACGTAGAGGATCAGAAGGCGAAGCCTTCGAAGCCTCTCGTCCCCTTCTTCCCGGAAGTGCACAGTAGGCTCACGCAGTCCTGGAGGGCACCTTTCTCTGCCCGCGCTGCGTCCGCCTCCGCCCTTACCACCCTGGATGGTGGAGCTGCCAGGGGATATGAGGCGATCCCGCAGGTGGAGCGCGCCATTGCGGTCAATCTTTGTCCGCGTGGCGCCCCCGCTTTGCGTGGTCCGCCTCGTCTCCCGTCCAAAGACTGTAAGTTTTCTGCCTCCCTCGGAGCTAGAGCTTACAAGGCTGCGGGCCAGGCAGCTTCCGCCTTGCATGCGATGGCCACCTACCAGCGCTACCAAGCGCAGGCGCTGGCCGAGCTGCACGAGGGTAGGTCTAACCCAGGCTTGTTACACGAGCTGCGTACGGCGACCGACTATGCTCTCCGGACCACTATGTCCGCCGCCTGCGCACTGGGGAGGACGATGTCCACACTTGTGGTCCAGGAACGCCACCTCTGGCTAAACCTGGCAGATATGCGCGATGTCGACAAAGTTCGCTTTCTTGACGCGCCCATATCCCAGGCTGGCCTGTTCGGCGACACCGTCGGTGAATTCACCCAGGAGTTCAAGGCGGTGAGCGGTGCCGGTAGCCCCTCCTGCCCAGGGTGCCGCTAAGTCCGGTAAACGGACCGCGAAGCGTCCCTGAGACAGGCCATCCGGAGAAGAGGAGACTTGCTCTTTCCCCGCTGGAGGGCGGGGCCCAAAATCCAACGGTACTTTTCAGTGCCACCAAAGTTTCGATCAAAGAGCATTTTCTCCCTTCCCCGGATGTGACAGCTCAAGCCCCGCCAGTCTGGGACGCGCTGCCTCTCAGCTCGCAGGGCTTGCATGCTCCACCAGCGGCTCTCGGGTCTCCCTTCTCCCAGCCCCCAAGCCCCCTCCCAGGAGTCAGGGTGCGGAGCCAGAGCGAAACGCTCTCCTCCAGCTCTTCTGTGGGACCCTCGCGCTCCCCGGATCAGCACACCCGCTCCTCGCTGCCCCTCCGTGGGTACGTCAACGATTGCTGCGATGACGTCATTAGCGAGGGCTCTGCCTGCCTGGTTAGCGCGGGCCAGCCCCTTGCGGTGGCTCATACGCACGATCAGACTCGGCTACGAACTACAGTTCTCCAAACGGCCTCCCAGGTTTACGGGCGTGTATTTCACCAGGGTCAATCCCCTGTCCGCCCCTGTCTTGCAAGAGGAGATTGCTGCCCTCCTGGCGAAGGGTGCAATCGAGCCGGTACCTTTAGCCGAGATGGAGAGCGGGTTTTACAGCCCGTACTTCATCGTACCCAAAAAGAGCGGTGGGTCACGGCCAATCCTAGATCTGCGCGTTTTGAATCTCTGCCTTCACAAGCTGTCGTTCAGAATGCTTACGCAGAGGCGCATCCTCCGATGCGTTCGTCCTCAGGATTGGTTTGCAGCCATAGACCTGAAGGACTCGTATTTTCATGTCACCATTCTTCCACGCCTCCGTCAGTTTCTGCGGTTTGCGTTCGAAGGTCGAGCATGGCAGTACAAGGTCCTCCCCTTCGGGCTCTCTCTGTCTCCGCGGGTCTTCACCAAACTCGCGGAGGCTGCCCTAGCGCCTCTGCGGCTTGCGGGTATCCGTGTACTCAATTATCTCTATTATTTTAGCTCACTCTCGGGAGCAATTGACTGCGCACAGAGACGAGGTGCTCAGGCATCTCCGCCTATTGGGGTTGCAGGTCAACTGGGAAAAGAGCAAACTCGCCCCGGTGCAAAGGATCTCTTTTCTCGGGATGGAGCTGGACTCGGTCACCATGGTAGCGCGCCTCTCCGGAGAGCGCGCTTGCCTGCTGCTGAACTGTCTGAGGGAGCTCGACAGCAAGTTAGCGGTCCCACTGAAATATTTTCAGAGGCTCCTGGGGCAAATGGCTTTCGCTGCGGCTGTCACGCCGCTCAGATTGCTCCATATGAGACCACTTCAGCACTGGCTTCAAGATCGAGTTCCAAGTACGTTGGAACTCGATCTTGGGTCTTGGGAACGCGGGTGTGTGCCCGCATGGCTTGCGGGCACACACCGAGTCTCTGTTACTGCGCTGTGTCGCCGCACCCTCAGCCCCTGGAACGACCCCTCATTCCTGCAGGCCGGTGTGCCTCTGGGACGGGCGTCCAGTCATGTTGTTGTTTCGACAGATGCTTCCAGCACAGGCTGGGGAGCCGTGTGTCGCGGGCATGCAGCTGCGGGCCTGTGGGTAGGTGCCCAGCTGCATTGGCACATCAATCGCCTAGAGCTGTTGGCAGTGTTCCTTGCTCTCCGCCGTTTTTCTCCGGCGCTGGGGCAGCAACACGTGCTGGTCAGGACGGACAGTAGGGCGGCGGCGGCATATATCAACCGCATGGGCACGCAGTTAATGTGCAAGGTCAGGGAGGACGAGGAGCAGGTTTTGTTAGTTGCGCCCCTCTGGCCCAACCGAACCTGGATATCAGAGCTCTCCCTCCTCGCGACGGCCCTCCCTTGACAGATCCCTTTGAGAGAGGACCTACTTTCTCAGGGACAAGGCACCGTCTGGCACCCTAATCCCGATCTCTGAAACCTCCACGTGTGGTCCATAGACGCGAGGAAGACTTAGGTAACCTGCCGCCCACGGTGGTTGATACCATCACTCCGGCTAGAGCCCCCTCCACGAGGCGTGCCTACGCCCTGAAGTGGAGTCTATTCACTGAGTGGTGTGTCTCTCGCAGAGAAGACCCCCGATCTTGCCAGATCAGTGTTGTGCTCTCTTTCCTTCAAGAGAAGCTGGACAGCAGGCTGTCGCCCTCCACTCTCAAGGTTTACGTTGCTGCCATCTCCGCTCACCATGACGCGGTGGCTGGCGGTACCGTGGGAAAGCATAACCTCATCATCCGGTTCCTCAGAGGCGCTAGGCAAATTAATCCAACTCGCCCCCCTCTCACGCCCTCTTGGGATCTCGCCCTCGTTCTCACGAGCTTGCAATTTGATCCCTTCAAGCCACTCGATACAGTATCTTTAAGATTTCTGTCTCTGAAGACAGCTCTGCTGGTCGCGTTGGCCTCTATTAAGAGGGTCGGGGACCTGGAGGCATTTTTGGTCAGTGACTCGTGCCTGGAATTCGGGCCGGGATTTTCTCACGTTGTTCTGAGACCCTGCCCGGGTTATGTGCCCAAAGTTCCTACCACTCCTTTTAGAGACCAGGTAGTAACCCTGCAAGCGCTGCCCCCGGAGGAGGCAGACCCAGCCCTGTCCTTACTTTGTCCAGTTCGCGCTCTGCGCATTTATGTGCAGCTCTTCTGAGCAGCTCTTTGTCTGTTATGGCGGACGGCAGCAGGGAAGTGCCGTGTCTAAACAATGTTTATCCCACTGGATTGTGGAGGCCATTTCATGTGCTTATTTGAGCAGAGGCCAGCCGCGCCCCCCAGGAGTGCATGCGCACTCCACTAGGAGCGTTGCATCCTCTTGGGCGTGTGCGCGTGGCGCTTCTTTACAGACATTTGTAGAGCTGCGGGCTGGGCGACACCCAACACATTTGCAAGATTTTATAATCTGCGAGTGGAACCGATTTCCTCAAGGGTGTTAGGTACCTTTGGTGATTGAGGAAAAAACTCGGTAGGTGTTGTACACGCTTGTGGTGCCTTTTTTCCTTAACTCGGAGAGATGTGCACCCTCCTCTCTGTCAGTAAAGTTCCCCATTCGGTGAGCCCTGCAGATTCCTCCGAGGCCCCCAGCACTGACTCAGCGGAGGAGTCACTTGCTGGCCCATTACGTAGTAGGTCTGCCCGCTGGTCAGCCCGCGTTTTGGGTATAGGTGCCTGCTATGGCCGATCCCCGCTGGTGATCCCCATATGCTTTTTCCGCCACGGTTAAGTTCCCCCCCTGGGCGGACCCGTGCTTTCCCTATCTGCTAACCACCTTTTATGTGCACTCCCCCTTTTCAGGGTTAGTCCATATGTAATTCCATTTGTTTCCCCCTATTGGGTGCGGATGGTCTCCGCAGCGTCCTCCCTACTGGTATGGCACGCTTCCCAACGTACTGTCGTATATTCCTAGAATTATCTAGACGCTAGCGACTCCCAAAAAAGATACCTATTCCGTAAAACTTCTTTTTGAAGTGGGATAAGTTAGGGCCAAGGGCACGTCGGAGGACCACGCCTCTCATGATCTGGGTGCGTCACGCTTGCCTGACCGCTCTCTCATGGTGGGTGTTGGTAAGGTGCAGTCATTATGGCGCGTTCAATGGGCTCCCAATACGTGGATTTTAACAATCAAATCCACTTATAGTGCTGGAGTTCCCCCCGAAGGGGACTGTTTTAAGGTTACTAAAGTAACCCTTCGGGGAACGGAAGCACTATACTCCGTCGCCATAATGACTGTCCCTTAGCTGTTAAAAGTCTCTTCAGCTTAAAAAGGATAGCGTCTGCTGGCGCCAGGTGAGCTTATATACTCAGTTGATTGCTTATGCCGCTCACCTGCGCAGGCTTGCGCTGCCAATTCATTCTTAATTGGCCCGTTCAATACTCTTTCAGACGAGTAGCTTCTGAACCGAACCTCCCCAATACGTGGATTTTAACAATCAAATCCACTTATAGTGCTTCTGTTCCCCTCCTCGGGGAACGAAGGGTTACTTTAGTAACCTCGAACGTTATTACTGCAGGAGCAAGTGAAAGGAGCTTTTAATAAGAGCGAGGATTTGTTTGATTAAGGACATGGATGCACCTACTTCATACTTTTTTAATCTTCAAAAGAAAAGTGTTCAACAAAAACAAATGTTTCATCTTCGCCGTTCTGATGGGGTCATAACTTCTGATCTAGTAGACATCAAGAAGCAGACACTCACATTTTATAGGGATTTGTATGGAACTGAGATTTGTGATCATGAATGTGCCTTGGACTTGCTGAGTGATCTACCGAAATTGTCAAATGAACAGAGAAAATCCTTAGATAATCCAATACCTTTTCAAGAGATTACAGAAGCAATGAGTCAGTTATCAAACAGTCGTTCTCCAGGAATTTATAGATTGCCCGCAGAGTTTTATAAGACTTTTTGGAACCTATTAGGAAATGACTTGAATGAAGTTTTATTAGAAAGCATAAAAAACTAGCTACTTCCCACTAGTTGCAAACGAGCAGTCCTGACATTACTACCTAAGAAGGGGGACTTATGTCTTTTAAAGAACTGGAGACCTGTTTCATTATTGTGTATGGACTATAAAATACTCTCAAAATGTTTAGCAAATAGGCTGAAATATGTTTTAGATTCCTTAATTCAAAATGATCAGACATATTGCATTCCAAACAGGTCGATAATAGAAAATGTTTTTTCTTTTAAGAGATATAGTGGATTTTAATCAATTTAATAATGTCGATCTGGGAGTGCTTTCATTAGATCAAGAAAAAGCCATTAAATCAAGAAAAAGCTTTCGATAGGGTGAAGTGATTCTATATCATATATTAAGTTATTATATTCTGAGTTTTTTTTTTATTGTGAAAGCAGGGGGAGGATTGAGTGCACCTATACCTGTATTAAAAGGTATTAGGGCAAGGTTGTCCACTTTCTGGACAATTATACAGTCTTGTTATTGAGCCTTTATTGTGTAGGTTAAGAAGGAATCTAAGAGGAATTCATTGTAACGATGCTATGAATGGCATTTCAATATCAGCTTATGCTGATGATGTCACTGTTTTTATTTTAAATCAGGATGATATACAAATTTTAACTCAAGCTATTGGGAAATATGAGAAGGCATCATCAGCAAGAGTGAATTGGGGCAAAAGTGAAGCTTTTAAAAATAATTTAGCCGCCTCACTTTTATGGCATAGACTCATTGTAATGGAACCACCTGAAGATTTGATTTGCAAAATACAGAGAACATTTGTGGAGTTTTTTTTTTTTGAGCGGAGAACACTGGATTCGTGCTGCAGCCCTATACCTTCCTGTGTGTGAGGGAGGCCAAGGATTGGTGGATGTTCGAAGTAAGATCTGTGCTTCCAGGATCCAAGCAGCACAGAGATTTCTGTATCAAAAGAACTTAGCTTGAAATAAAACTGCTAAAGTGATTTTACAAAAGGCAGGTGGTCTTCAACTAGATAGACATTTGTTTTTAATGGAACTAAAGAACATAAACCTTTTTTGGGATTACATCTTTTTACAGCTCAATGTTGCATTACTGGTGAACTGTTTTAAGAGTGGAAAGAGATATGGATGAACCTGGAAGATGGATTGAAGAAGAGCCATTGTTTTTTAATCCAGTGATTCAGACAATACTTTTATCATCTATGAGTGTGCATGAATGTTTACAAAAACATGGTATTGTGAAACTTGGGCAATTGTTGAAAAAGAACCACTGGGAATCAGCAGAAACCATGAAAGAAGTGATAAGTTTCAAATCCTCACGCTTGACTAAAAAGATAATAGAAGAAATTGTTAATAAATTACCAAGCAGTTATAGAAGAAGCCTTGGTCACAAGACTTAATCAGAAGAGAGGAATGAAATGGACTTTCCAAAAATACAAGTTGCTGCAGCATGTAGTGAAAGACAAGATGATGAATCTGCTGGTTCAATCCTATCATTTGAAACTCCACGTTTGGATTGGTTTGAAGGCATATCAAAAAAAGTCATATACAATGTAACAAATAAAGAGCCCATATTATACATGAAATAGGGTCATATCTTGGTTGTAAGGGTCTCCAACAACAGTTTAATATGCATGCAAGGTCAAAAAACACTTTCATGGTCTTATAATCTGCTTTAATTTTTCCTAATTATCCCAGCGACTCCTGTATGAATCGTCCAGTGATTAATTTGTTCGCAAACCCCTCCTTAGCGCGAAGCTAATCTGCGCTGATCGGACCAATGACAGCCTGTTGCGATTGGTCGACTGCCTTCTGTGAGAGTGAAATGCCCAACAGCTTATCAGCAATATAAAAGTAATTACAGTTCATACACGCTCGATAGTGTAGGTGTGGATTTTAGCTGCCAGTGGGTTAATGTAAATACAGACTATGGAGTTGAAAATACAGACGTCTATCCATTTTATTGAGCAAAAACTCCAAAAACAGTTAAGGAGATCTTCTAGCTTGTCTCTGCTCTTTTCACAGATACACACACACATATTGCACACACACACACTTAACCCTGCTCCGGACGACAACGTGCGCGCACACACACACACACACAAACACACACATCTCCGGATGACAGCACGTGCACACACACACACACGCACACACAGACACACACACTACTCCTCCTCCACGGAGCTCTGTAAACAAAGCAGCACACGTCGCGTTTTAAACGTGGCTTTGCACCCGATATGAGAATAAAGCGAGTTAACCTCATACAGTACACGCGGTTACAAGTAACAAATCACAACTAAATACATTTGCAAGCTAGAGTAAACGAGGCAACTTTAATCGCACGTACTTACACTTGAGAAATGGAGGAAGAAACCCATCCTGACGTCCATCAGTAAGTTACTCTTTACTAATCCTTCCTTTAACAAACGCCGATGAAGTATTCTTTGTAGCATGTAGTTTCCAGAAGTTTCCAATAGTTTCCAACTGCTCGGCTATAATGCTGAGGTTTCATCTTTGGGTAGAGACTCAATAATATCCATCTGCAGTGTGACTTCAATCGACCAGCATGTATGTGTGTGTGTGTGTGTGTGTGTGTGTGTGTGTGTGTCTGGGTTTCTATGTCAGAGGCCGGGGCCGCAGGTTTGAAATCTCCTAGGTTTGCACGTGAATAACTTGGTTTCATTCGTACGTCATGGCGAAACACCTAATGACTCGGTATCAAGGCGACTTGTTTAAAGCACTACGAGTCGACTCTTTTATAGATGAATCAACAGTTTTAAACACTGTACTCTTACAGATTTAAGCCTTAGCTGGATACTTCACTTCACTTAGAGCTGTGTTACAAACTACATGGAGGGGAATTTTCAAAAACCCATAATATGGGCTCTTTAAAGTGTTACATCAGAAGTCTCTCAGAGAACAGAAGATATCGAAGTGGCCAGATTTGTTAAAACAATACTTTCTGGTGACAGATAGATGGAGAACGTTCAAGGTTACAGAAGTAACCCTTTGTTATCAAGGAGGGGAACAGAAGTGCTATAGGTGGATTTGATATAGAAAATCCATGTATGGGAGGATTCGGTTCAGAAGCCGCTTGTCTGAAAGAGTATTGAACAGGCCAATGAAAGCAATGAATTGGCAGCATAAGCTTGCGCAGGTGAGCAAACGCCATCCTTTTAAGCTGAAGAGACTTTTTAACAGCTAAGGGACAGTCATTATGGCGATGGAATATAGCACTTCCGTTCCCCTCCTCGGGGAACGAAGGGTTACTTCTGTAACCTCGAACGTTCCCCTTCGGTTGGGGTATTCCAGTGCTATAGGTGGATTTGATATAGAAAATCCACGTATGGGAGACAATGGAAAATGGCATAATGACTGCACCTTACCAACGCCTCCGAGAGGGCAGTCAAGCAAGCGTGATGTACCCAAATCATGGAAGGCGCGGCCCTCCAACGTGTCCTTGGCCCTAACTTATCCCCACTTCAAAGGAAGTTTTACGGAATACGTATATTTTTTTGGGAGTCGCTAGCCTCTAGATCAGTGGTTCTCAAACTTTTTTCACCAAGTACCACCTTAGAAAAAAATCGTCTCTCCAAGTACCACCTTACGACGCTATTTTTTAACCAGTATTAAAAAATAGCGTCGTAAGCCTAATTAAGCAGCTACAGGTGTGCACAGTTTTAAAACGATGCAGATTACTTCCTATTAGTAAGAATATGTATTATTGTCAGTCACTTTAAACATTTGAAATAGTCTGAACATTAACTGTGCTTGCAGATAAAAAAAAAAAAGTTTTAGTTAAAATGTGCTTTTAAAAGTTCATAAAAAAATGGCGCTGTTCTTAAAAAGTAAAAAGAAAACTGCTGTACTTAAATCTAAAGTATTCATAGTAGCCTATTCATCAAAAGCTGGAAATGCTGCTTGGACCTTATAAATATAGGCTATATGTCATATTCATACACTTTCAGACAAATCTTGAAATAAATGTTAAATGTACATATGAAAGGGTTCATACAGGCACAGCCTAATGAAAATCAATTCCAGCACCTATTTTTTTTTTCAAGACTGACATGCTATGTATTGAAGACCTGAAATGTATTCTCAGCAACCCATAAAACATTGCATAAGAATAGATACAAATAAAAACCATTAATAATAATATTTATTAATCATATATTAATAATATAATAAACCTGCACTAAGTGCTTGTGAAATCTTTTTTGTACTCAAGTAAAAATACTATTACACTGCTAAAATAACAAAAATTTTAGTAAATAATACTAATATTAGGTATACAAATTACTCTTTTAAAAAGTACTAGTTGGTTACTTTTGAAAAAAAATCTGATTTTCATTAAGAAATCACTTTTAAGTGTAAACCTAATTTAATGGTTTGATTGCTTACATCCCAAAGCTAGATGTATAATTTGCACTAACAAAGGAAGTATAGTCAATTTTTCCTTTCATGACAATTAATCTTTTTCAATAGCACTGGTAAAACTACCAAATAATCTTTAAGGCCATAGAAACACTTTTTGCCCATTTTTAAAAATATATATTTTTATGCTTTGAAAGGTTAAAGTATATGGTAAAAAGATTTAAATTTAGCCTTTTATTTACATATTTTACACTATTTTCTTTACAATATGGCAAATTTGTTTCTTAAATAGCTGTACATCACATGTAAATTTTATTTTACACTTGATCTTAATCTAAAATAGAAACGTAAAAAAAATACAAGTACACTGTCAGTAAAAAAATAAAACAAATGACTTCATTTTACTTGAGGTATTTGAAATATGACAACACTACATTTATCAAAGCAGTGCTTTATATTGTAAATTGTGATAAATAAACAATAGGCTAACAATGGATTGCTTTGACCTGTAATGCTTTAGGACAGATCAGAATACAGCTGAATGTATAAATCACACAAATACCTCACCCAGAAACATTTCCAGCATAATTATGTTGTCGTAAAGAAATAAAAAATGTTCCACCTTTGCTAAAAGTAAGTTTCACTTCACAACACCAAATAAGAAGACCATTAGCATTGTCATCGATCATGTAATCTATTTCTAAATATTTGATAACTTTCAATACTTTTGACTAAATTTAGTTAAGGAGCAAAGATAAATAATGTCTACTTTAATAGTGGAAAGATCGCGATTGTATTCAATCTGAGCACACAGGCGATCCTGAGAGCACTTCCAGTTCATTTGAAAAAAGCCTATTTAAGAGCTCACATATCTGTTTTAGCGATGTGTGTACATGAATGCGCTCTCGTGTTAAAATAAAGCACTCGCCGCATTTGCAGAAATGAGTAATTGCGCAATACCTTCATTCCCGCGCCGCCATTCAGAATGTATTTGGAGGAGTGACAGGTCAGAGGCGAGTCGACTGGCTGTCGGAGAGCGAAACGTGTATGAAGATCATCAAATAGGCTGGAAATATGTCCGCGGTTTAATTACTCTGCTAGACATCTCTGTAGTGAAAACATCCGAGAAGCATTATTCCAACAAAACATTTGTTTTTTAAGTTGTTTTTTCTGTCTCTGCAACACAGAAAGCCTTTGTCCCGCCCTTACGTTTCACGCAACTAGACAAGGTCGACTGTGATTGGCCACTTTTCATGTCAGTCAAATCACGCTTCAGAATCAATTCTTAAACTTCGGAAACAGATTTTCAGCAGCTTATGACACAATGCACTAAAATAAACACTCCAAGCACAGCGCTGTGATCGTACGCTTCACAAAACAGCCAATGCTGATCACATCAATGTTATATTACGCATTAAAGGATTAAAAGTGTTAATTGTTTCTTTCATTATTCAGCGATTCCTCCGCGTACCACTAGGAGGAAGCCCGGTACCACAGTTTGAGAACCACTGCTCTAGATAATTCTAGGAAATACGACAGACCTAACGTAGTGGGCCAGCAAGTGACTCCTCCGCTGAGTCAGTGCTGGGGGCCACGAAGGAATCTGCAGGGCTCACCGAAAGGGGAACTTTACTGAGAAGGTGCACATCTCTCCCTGTTAGGGAAAAAAGGCACCGCAAGTGTGTTACAACACCCCACAGAGTTGTTTCCTCAATCACCAAGGGTTACCTAATACCCTTGAGGAAACCGGCTCCACTCGCAGATTGTAAACCCTTGCAAATGTGTTGGGTGTCGCCCAGCCCGCAGCTCTACAGATGTCTGTTAAAGAGGCGCCGCGTGCACACGCCAAGGAGGATGCAACACTCCGAGTGGAGTGTGCATGCACTCCCAGGGGACACGGCTCACCTCTGCTCAAATAAGCACATGAAATGGCCTCCACAATCCAGTGGGATAATCTTTGTTTGTTCACGGAACTTTCCTGCAGCCGACCACCATAACAGACAAAGAGCTGCTCAGATGATCTAAAGTACGGGGTACGGTCCACTTAGATACGCAGAGCGCGAACTGGACAGAGTAAGGAAAGGGCTGGGTCTGCCTCCTCCGGGGGCAGCGCTTGCAGGGTTACTACCTGATCTCTAAAGGGAGTGGTAGGAACCTTGGGCACATAACCCGGGCGGGGTCTCAGGATAACGTGAGAAAAATCCGGGCCGAATTCCAGGCACGAGTCACTGACCAAAAATGACTCCAGGTCCCCGACCCTCTTAATGAAAGCCAACGCGACCAGCAGAGCTGTCTTCAGGGAGAAAAATCTTAAGGATACTGATTCGAGTGGCTCAAAGGGATCTGTATGCAAGCTCGTGAGAACGAGGGCGAGATCCCAGGAGGACATAAGAGGGGGGCGAGTTGGATAAATTCGCCTAGCGCCTCTAAGGAACCGGATGATGAGGTTGTGCTTTCCCACGGTGCCGCCATATACCGCGTCATGATAAGCGGAGATGGCAGCCACGTAAACCTTGAGAGTGGAGGGCGACAGCCTGCTCTCCAGCTTCTCTTGAAGGAAAGAGAGCATATCACTGATCTGGCAAGTCCGGGTGTCTTCTCTACGAGAGACACACCATTCAGTGAATAGACTTTACTTCAGGGCGTAGGCGTGCCTCGTGGAGGGGGCTCTAGCCTGAGTGATGATATCAACCACCGCAGACGGTAGGCTACCTAAGTCTTCCTCGCATCTAGGGACCACACGTGGAGGTTCCAGAGATCGGGGCAAGGGTGCCAGATGGTGCCCTGTCCCTGAGAGAGTAGGTCCTCTCACAAAGGGATCTGCCAGGGGAGGGCCGTCACGAGGAGGGAGAGCTCTGATACCCAGGTCCGGTTGGGCCAGAGGGGCGCAACTAGCAGAACCTGCTCCTCGTCCTCCCTGACCTTGCACAATAGCTGCGCGAGCAGGCTCACTGGGGGAAATGCATACTTGCGTGTGCCCCGAGGCCAGCTGTGGGCCTGTGCATCCGTGCCGAGAGTGCCCTCGGTCAGGGAAAAGAACAACTGGCAATGAGCGTTCTCGGGGGAAGCAAACAGATCAATCTGGGCCTCCCCGAATCATGCCCATATCAGCTGGACAGACTCGGGGTGGAGTCTCCATTGTCCAGAATGAATTTGCTGCCGTGGGAGCGCATCGGCTGCACGGTTGAGCATATCTGGGATGTGAATGGCGCAAAGCAATTTCAGCCGCGGATGACTCCAGAGTAACAGACGGCGGGCGAGCTGAGACATGCGGCGGTTGATATACGCTGCCGGCGACGTACTGTCCGTCCTGACCAGCTCATGTTGCTGCTCCAACACCGGGAAAAAGCGGTGGAGAGCAAGGAACAATGCCAACAGCTCTAGGCAATTGATATGCCAATACAGCTGGGTGCCTTTCCAATGGCCTGCAGCTGCATGCCCGTGACACACGGCTCCCCAGCCCGTGTTGGAAGCATCTGTTGAAACAACAACATGACTGGACGCCTGTCCCAGAGGCACGCCGGCCTGCAGGAGTGAGGGGTCGTTCCAAGGGCTGAGGGTGCAGCGACACAGCGCAGTAACAGAGACTCAGTGTGCGCTCGCATGCCATGGGCGTCTTGGGACTCGATCTAGAAGCCAGTGCTGAAGTGGTCTCATATGGAGCAATCCGTGCAGCGTGACAGCCACAGCGGATGCCATATGCCCCAGGAGCCTCAAAAAGTATTTCAGTGGTACCACTATTTTGCTGTCGAGCTCCCTCAGACAGTTCAGCAACAGGCGAGCGCGCTCTCCGGAGAGGCGCGCTACCATGATGACCGAGTCCAACTCCATCCAGAGAAAAGAGATCCTCTGCACCGGGGCGAGTTTGCTCTTTTCTCGGTTAACCTGCAACCCCAACAGGCAAAGATGCCGGAGCACCTTTTTTCTGTGCATAGTCAATTTCTCCCGCGAGTGGGCTACAATCAGCCAGACGTCGAGATAATTGAGTATGCGGATGCCCGCGAGCCGAAGAGGTGCTAAGGCACCCTCCGCGAGTTTGGTGAAGACCCGCGGAGACAGGGAGAGCCCGAAGGGGAGGACCTTGTATTGCCACACTCGACCTTCGAACAAAAACCGCAGAAACTGGCGGTGGAGTGGAAGAATGGACCAATGGAAATATGCGTCCTTCAGGTCTATGGCTGCAAACCAATCCCGAGGACGAACGCATTGGAGAATGCGCCTCTGCGTGAGCATTCTGAACGGCAGCCTGTGTAGGCAGCAGTTCAAAACGTGCAGAAGGGTTGGTTGTGACCCACCGCTCTTTCTGGGTACGATGAAGTATAAGCTGAAAAACCCACTCTCCATCTCGGCTGGAGGAACTGGCTCAATTGCACCCTTTGCCAGGTGGGCAGCAATCTCCTCTCGCAAGACAGGGGCGGACAGGGGGTTGACCCTGGTGAAATACACGCCCGTGAACTTGGGGGGCTGCTTCTCGAACTGAATTGCGTAACCGAGTCTGATTGTGCGTATGAGTCACTGCGAGGGGCTGGCCCGCGTTAACCAGGCAGGCAGAGCCCTCGCTAATGGAGTCATTGCAACAATCACTTACGTGACAGCGGTGGGGCAGCGCTGAGTAGGTGTGCTGATCCGGAAAGCGCAAGGGTCCCGTGGAACAGCTGAAGGAGAGCGATTCGCTCTGGCTCCGCACCCTGACTGCGGAAAGGGGGCTGGAGGGCTGAGGGAAAGGAGACCGTCCCCCCAGCGCTCGTAAGCCACTGGCGAAGCACGTAGAACCTGCGAGCCGGAAGGCAGCGCGTCCCGGACTGGCAAGGTTCGTGCTGTCACATCCGGGGAAGGGAAAAAGTGCTCTTTCATAGATGTTTTTATGGCAGTAAAAAGTGCCGTTGGAAATGGGGCGGGGAAAGAGCAAGTTCCCTCTTCTCCAGATGGCCTGTCCCAGGGACGCTTCGCGGTCCGTTGCCGGACTTAGCAACGTTCTGGGCAGGGGGGGGGCTGCCTGCTTCCAAGGTGCTCGACGCGCTTGCATCGCCAGAGGTGTGTGCGGGGGCGGTGCAGCTCTCGTAGGCAGGTATGAATGGCACAGCGGGCGGAGCAGGCTACGGAACGCCGATAAGACATCACCCATCAACTGCTCTCTCACCGCCTCGAATTCCTGGGTGAATTCACAGACTGTGTTGCCGAACATGGCTTTGGATATGGGGAAGTCAAGAAAGCGGACTTTGTCGACTTCGCACTTATCAGTCAGGGGTGGCGCTCCTGGATTACTAATGTGGACATCGTCCTCCCCAACGCACACGCAGCGGACTCAGTAGACCGAAGAGCTAAGTCGGCGGCAGTGCAAACCTCTTAAGCCTGGGTTGGACCCACCCTCGTACAGCTCGGCCAGCGCCTGCGCTTGGTAGTGCTGGTAAGTGGCTATCGCATGCAAGGCGGAAGCAGCCTGGCCCGCAGCCTTGTAAGCTCTAGCTCCGAGGGAGGCAGATAACTTACAGGCTTTGGATGGGAGACGAGGCGGACCCCGCCAAGAAGAGGCGCAACGCAGATTGACCGCCATCGCGCTGTAGGGATAGTTTACAGTTTAACTCAAAGAATGACCAGTCTGGTAGATGAAGAAGAGCCGGAATCAGAGATTTAAATAAATAAATCAAGTTTACTGAAGATAGTTTGCAGTTTCATTCGCAGAAGCCAGCTTCAACACTCGCAATGAGTTCCTAGGCTGCTCTGACTTACAGTTTCAACAATCGAACAATTATACTCTTTACACAAGTCCAGAAAAGGTGGGATCCAGGTAAACAGTTCTCATTGGTTACAACAGAAATAGACAATTCTAAATACATGCGTCAAAGAAACATAGTATCTACTTCCAGATATGGATGGTGACCTGATGCCTAGAGGTGAGGTCGCCCTAAGTTATTAGGAGCTGATCTCCGACCTGTAAAAAGCTAAACCAGGAACACAATAAACCAGACACAAAAGACCATCTGTATTAAAGACGCAAGGATGTTTCTTGTACGTTCTGCTGTGTTATCAGGCTGGTTCAAGACTGTTTCCATCAACAGTCTGCTGCAATATCTTTACTCCACACAGTCTATCTCCACACAAAAAGCAATTACATTCAAATTAATTATACTCAAAAACAGATCAATCAAACAGCTATAATATTGTAGGCAATATCAAGACAACTAGAACAGGTGTCTTCTTCTCCTCTGTATTGGACCTCCAGTCATAGGAACAGATGGGGGAGAGAGAGAGAGATCTCCATGACCTATGACCTGGTTTGTGTGTTTCCTGAAAACAAAGTTAAAATAGACAGGCAAAAAGAGAAACAAGGGCTGTTTCTCAATATGCGTTCTTCAGCGGTCTTGCGTCCTCGTGTTCTCGTGCAACGTCATCATCAGCTGCCTAAGTTCAGTTCCAATACTCAAGACCGCAAGTACGGAGGACGCGTGAAACTTCCCGGATGTGTTCTTGATATCGAGAACGCACTGATGCAGACTTGAGCACCAAACTCGCTCTGGAAGTCCCAGAAGTCATTGCGACTGGAGGTGGGAAGCGCAGTATTTTATTTAGATTTATTATTAAAGTTCAGAGATATCACTTATTTACCTCAGGAGTTTCCCTAAATGAAACGGTGAAATTAAACATTACCATGGACATCTTAATAAAGGAATAAACACATTAAGGGTTGTTTGTTTGCTGAAATTCGTATTAAAATCTGTTTTATTTATATTGTGCAGAGTATATGTATAATGTTTTTATGCAAAGTATATATTTTGAAGAAGGGGGAAACAATAAATCGTTGTATAAATTGTAGCGTACAGTCCACAGATAAAATTTCTTATTGATTTTATCACGGTCTGGCTTTGGTCGACAGAAGGGTTTTACGACTCCTGGCTCCAAGAAGTCTGGATTTTCGTGACAGCTTAAGTAATGTAGGGAGCCTGGAGAGATAGGTCTGCCACTTCAAAGACATTCCTGCCCAAATACACACACACACACAACCACGAGGCTGTTCCGACAGAAAGAAAATTAACTCATCAAATCTTGAACCAGCACAAAACTAAGGTGTTATGTTTTGTAAACTTTGTATCTCATTTCTGACTTTTCTTACCTGTGTAACCTCTCTTATAACCTGTATGCATGTTCCCTTTAGGCCTTTGTAAAGCATAAATATTGTAAGGATATGAAAAATTATGTTGATGTACTTTAAACCCCCCCATGTTTGGTACCGATGGGTTTCTGCTGACATTTTACAACACATGATGCATAGAGCAAGACCATAACTCGCATTGCTTTATTCTTTAAAGCCCTGTATTAAATGCCTGTCCGCATGCTTTAGGCGGACACTCAAATTTGCATACGAGCAGCCCCGAGACAAAGGAAGGTTCGCGCACAAACTTTCCCCTGAAATCATTGGTCAGAATGCTGTACGGGTTGTCACGTGACCCGCAGGTATAAGCAGACCTTCTGCCCAAACATCTGGGCAGAAAGAGAACGTCCTAAAAAGGAACATCATTGACGGTGGCCCTCAGGCCACACGTGGCTTTCTAAGCCGCATGGACTTTTTCCCGTAACGCTTTCTTTATTTTCCGGCAAAGTAAACTCAGTTTAAAGTTTGTGATCGTGTTCGTCCGAACTGCATTACAAACTCCACGCATCAAGAAGGACATCAAGAGTAGTTTTCATCACGACGGAAGAGAGACACATAAGAGAGACCTCCAGACATGAAAGACCAGGTGATTTTAGTCATGCAATTAAGCTGTGCCCCTTTTATCAAAAAGGTGTTTTTTTATAACCTTGGTGGTCCGTAATGGTGCTTGTGGAACTGAAAGTTTTGTCACTCTTTTATCTGAAATCTATATTTCCTAGCTTTACTATGTCTCTTTGCTGTTACACGTTCTATAGACCCGATATCTCCACGTGGTTTACCTTTGTTTTGTGTTTAATGTTTGTGCGTTTGTTTGTTCATTACATCTGACTAGTCAATAAATTCCATTTATAATCAAATGAATTGTATTGTTTGCCTCACGAGAAAATGTCACTGAAATACAGATTCCCCTGCCTAGCTATTATAAGTTGTTTAAAACTTTTGAATGATCAATCTACTTCACAAGAAGTAGCAATTAAATTCCCTTTTTCTAAATGAATAGATTACCGTGTCCGCTCGGAAGAGCGGCGGCTCTGCTTATGTTTGTTTGGTCAAATTAACAATAAATTGATCCGGAATATTAATGATTAATAATAATTCGTTATTGTTGATAATTAATATTCACAATCTGGGAATCTGCTTGGTCGCGCGAGCATGATCATTTACAATCATATGTTTGTTTGACCAAATTGACTGAAGCTTAAGCCGGAATATTAATAAATAAGAATAAACCGTTATTGTTGATTATTAATATTCATAAAATGAGCTAATTTCATGTTACATATATTGGTGGAGACTATGCGAGCAGTTTTTCAAACATTTTCTGTGAAACAAACTTTCCAATTCATTGTGATTTATGGAGCGTGCTATAGAAGAAAAAAAGGACCGCGAGAAGCATTTCCTTTTCTTCAAAGCTGGGAGGACGAAAAGCCTCCTCCTTCCATTCTGTTCACCTACACAGCAGAGAGCTGCCCGTGTAGAGTGTAACAATATAAACTGCAGTTCATATATATTTTAAATCGATTTTGCTGAGACGCACGTTCCGCAAATCATTTAAATATATTAGTGTGCCTGTCGGAGGAAAATACACCTCCCTCAGCGCTTGTGGGACAGTTTGGAAAACCCAAACCTGTCCGTTTAAAGGCCTTCTTATAGCTAGAAAACCTCTAGCCTATTCCTCCCGTGGTTTCAAACTGTTAGATTAGCTGCCTAACGTTTAACCTCTTTGCTTCGCCGCCGTGCGAAATTAATTTCAGAACTGCTGGACGGTTCTAAATTAATGTATTTGGGAGCTACAAGCTTGCCATTTAACCGCTTTCTGACGAAAGGAATTCTCAGAATCTTAAGCATGTTTTTAAATGGTACCAAAATCTGATATGGACGTGAATTCCCATATTTCAGTTCTGTTCGTCCGGACCAAATCTGTGTACAAACGTGCACCGCCTTGAGAGACGTCTCGCATTTTATGTTTGTTTGTCTAATTGTAATGGTCGAATATTATTATCAATGTTACGGCAACATGATATAATGACCGCTTATGCGAATCTTAGTGGTTCGCGCTTTGCCTTTGTGAAGTCAGCCGCATACCAAGTTATGAATGAGAGTTCCTTTCATTCATAAAATCGGCTCTTCGAGCGCTCATTGACTCCTCGTCCACGTAACTCGTGCGTGCGCACGCATGCGTGAATGACGTAGTCACCACCCCAAAGCATAAGATCCGCCTTTCAGGAGGCAGAGTTGGTGACGCGGTTTACATCACAGGGCAAAACAACTCGCTAGCTTCTAACGACTAGCCTTAAGTAAACTAACCCTTCGCGTCTAACTATTACCAAACTGTTAGCACAAGGCTAACCGGATGCGAAGCGTAACTCGTAACAACTTGCTAGCGGCTAACGCCAGCTAATGCTTAAGCAAACCAACCCTTCACATTTTGTAACATTAACAAACTTTAGCACAAGGCTAACCGAATGTGAAGTGCAACTCGGAAACATCTCCCCCTGTCTCCTTCTGCTCTTCTCACATCAGTTCCGCCCACCATTGTGTCTGAAGTGGTCTGAAATGGTCAAACAGTTTGGAGTTAATTTGTTTTAATTTCGATTAAGCATTTTATTTTCCCTGTTATCATTTTATCCAAACAATAGTTTAGTTACCTAAGTATAGATTATTGGTCTGTTTTTATTTCTTTTGGTATTATGAATTATTTTGTTACTTTCAATTTTTTTTATTAATTTTCTGCTTTCTGTCTTTTTCATTTTAATACCGTTGTCCAGTTTAATTTGTTATTACTTGATTTTTAATCAAGTTTCCAATAATCTATTCTAAACTTAGGTCATGTTTAATTTTAATTTTGTTGGTTTTGCTATTTGGGGAATAGCCTTTAATCTCTCTATTATTATCATTAATAGGCATAATTCTTCTTCCCTTTTGATTTTTTTTTACTCCATCTTTTCCTCAAGCCTTATTTATTCCCTCACCTCTTAGGTTATAGGGAAAGTATTACTATATAAGGGCAAGTATTAGTCTGAAGCTAAATTTAGAGCTATCAATCTATAGATCCCACATCTGATCAAAACATGTTGGGGTAACCCATTAATGTTTGTAGATGCCCCTGAATACTAAGGCACTCTTTCTACTTTTTCTAAGCCGTCCTGTACTGCTTTTACCTATAGGGGATTATTATGATTATTCTTTTAGATTCTTTTATGCCAATTTAATTTTCCTTTAGCCTCCCTCCATCACAGGGTGATAACCTTCTCTATCCATCAGATACTACAGCATACTAAGATTCCTACTCCAACTGGCTCGCCCAGAATAGTAGATCCATAGTACTGCCCGTATCCGGACCCGAGTCCTCTGTGCTTGTGTGGTTAAGCGTACAGGTTATTCAGGTTGCAGATCAAAAGATTGGGTTCATCTGTCTGACATAACTGACCCCTGCTGAAGGATGCGTTAGATACCTTGGCGTGTTGTCACTCTGGCTTGTGTGGATCACAGTGGCATCAGCAATCGTACTCCAAGAAGCACTGTCCGTGCCCACTGGCATATGGTCAATCTTGGTTAATTACCCTGTCATGATTCCACACACGTGCCCGCCTGAGTGAGATTGGCCACCTCATTCTACAGGCCTAGAGCGGCACCGGAATCATCAGGCAAAACCCAATTTTGAATCATGCCAGGCGGTCAGTGACCTCCTTGAGTGCTACGTATTGTGCTAAAAGCCTACGCTGTGTGAGTTCACAACCGAGTTACATTATAGGCAAGTGATCTGATAGCGACTGCAGTAGGAGTTGGGGAAAGTCTAACCAGATAGCATGCTCTTGCGACCTTCATCTGAATGCCTTTCACTCACCACCAAGTGTAAATAGCATGTAAAACCTAGTCTAAACTTAGCCCACTACAGGACTATAAAACGAACGTTTTAGACATGCCCATAGGTTTTGCTATTCTCTCTCTCTCTCTCTCTCCCTCGTTTCTCATCCTTGTCTGTCTTTCAGTTTTATCTTTATTCATATTTACTGATATCCATATTAGTACTTTCTTTCATTTTTCTTTCCCTGTACACTCGTTCGTCCGAGCGAGGTGCCTTTTTGTCTAACTTATCGTTAGTATTATTCATTTTTGTTTTTTGGGTTACTGTTATTTTTATTTACTTAATTATTTTTAGTTACTTTGACCTGCTCAGAGACCACGCCATTGAGAACCACCAGGGTGATTTAAATAATTGATTGATAATTTGCACAGCCTGGCGCATGACTAAAAGCCTTGAGGCCAGTACGTAGATATCAACTGTTATCTACCCACCCAAATTCGACATCCGAATTGTCCGGCCCCCAGAGGATCCTTAGAAGGACCAACGTCTAGCCGGCACATACCCCCTAGCTGACAACCCTGTCAGACTAATAATATAGCACAATGCTAACATCCACTCGATTTGGCCATGTGGGTCTCTCTCTCTCTCTCCCTTGTGATCTCTGTCTCACCCAACAGACCAGCATGTCAAGTGCGTCCAGCCGCTGCTCACTGGGACCAACTGGAGGCCTGGTTAAGTGCTTAACCCACAACCTCCTGCCCAACGACGCCATGGAGCTGCAGCGGCCAAGCAGAGAACAGCTGGACGTCTGCATTAATCCGCTGAGGGCGAACGACCTAGCCCGGAGCCATGACAGCCAAGCCCAGACTCAACTCTCCAGGGTCCTGACACACCTCACCCTTGCACTGGCCAGACCCATAGGAAAGGGGTCTCAACCAGCAGGAGCATCGAGCCCAGGACGCCTGCAAGACGACGAGGGAAAAGGACGCCGAACTTCTGGAGCAAATGGACCGACTACAGCGCGCCCCGATGGAGCTACAAGCGGACAACGGACACAAGGAGCGACGAGAGGAGAAAGCCAAAGATGAACTGAGTGTAAAGCTACAAAGCTGAAACACTTTTGCAAAGAGCAGAACTAAAGACAGTGAAGCTCGGGTCAAAGCCTCTAAAGTCAACGGCTGAGGGCCCGAGCAAAAATCCAAGACGGAACCCAACAAAGAGACTTTTAAGCATGAACCTACCAGAGTTCACCCAGAACTGTCACATTCCTACAACCCATGTGACTATCCGAAAGGGGAAGTGCTGCAGTCAGCCCAAAAGCCAAGACTGGACAGACCAGCAGAGGGGGGTGAATCCAACTCATACCGCCCCGCCAGCCAGCATTCCAGCAACGCCCATGAGCAACACAGGGCCAGGACTCCCTCCAATGGGGTCCCCCACGACAGACACCATCTGTCAGCCAAAGACTTTGAACCAGCTGGCCAGGGAAATGCCAACTTTCACCCCAAACCCTGCTGGAGGCGACGACACACACTCCTACTTCCAAGAAATTGACTGTTACACAGACAAGGCCAAGTGCCACTCTCTGTGACAAATTGTATCTGCTAAGAATTACTTCAAGCCGTGAGGCAAGAAGTTTCTTGAATCAACAGCCCCGTGCCATCAAAGCAGATTACGAGCCGAGGCAAAAGCTCTTACTAGAGTGTTTTACCTGACCCTGTGTCAGAGTAAGGACTGATTGTCGCCATGGGTCTCAGAACAGCCACGAGACCTCACAAGCATACTGTCGTCGACTACACCAACCCTACTTCAAGACAGGAAATGAGCCACGGACGGAGGAGGAGTTCACCTTCCAGATCCTCTCTCTCCCAAAAACCTGCTTTCTGTGGTGAGTCCGCACACGGGCAATGCCCTGCCCCCACGCCCTGACCACCCAACAGCGGCAGAGTTTAGCTCATAAAATCTGTTCAAAACAAAGACTGCTTTGAAAGACTGTCAAACACCTACAAGCTACCCTGTCTCAGAGTCTCATCCGGAGCTGACTTTAAAAGGCACAGTACTGTTTCCCAGCCGCAAGACTTCCAACAGTGAGTTAAAGCCTTTCTCCGCCAGCAGAGGACAGCACCGCCAGGAAGGCGCATGTCCCATCACCAGACAGGATGCTCGGAGACACACTGGGACAAGCCACTCACCACAAGCAGCCCAAAAGGAGCCTAACAGCAACCAAGGAATGACCAACCTGCAGTAGTTAGGAGCTCAAGCAACCAGCATCCAGCTAGTTACACGCCAGAGAAAGCCAAAGGTGAAAACCTGACACCAAACAACGGCACAGTGGCGTCATGAGCAGCAGAACTGCTAAAAAGCTTGAAGGGGCCCTACAAGAAGTCAAGCCAGACTTCTTATGACTAGAGGGGGGTCCAAAACCATTTACCCCCCTGAACACCTGCTTTCTGCTCCATCCCTGCAGAGTACTGCGAGTCCAACACAAGCTAAAGACTGTGTACCTAACTGCAGCATCACGCTTCCCCCAAGAAGCAGCCAGTGCCACCATGCTTGCAACCTCAGGTACCAGAAAACACTGGTCTGGTTGTCTGTTTACCTCCAGAGCCACAGCCCACCAACCAGCCACACCTGCGTACAAACAACTGCTCAGGCCCCTGCACTTCAACTCTTGGGGAACCTGACCGAAATGGCGTAGCAATGACACGCTACTTGGCCGTAACCGTGGAGATGAAAGAAAGATGAAAAACGCACATCAGCACAGGAGCAGACCTCACATTAATGTCATCTTTCCTGTTTGAGTAACTCAAAGCAAGAGCTCAGAGACTAAAACAAACACTTAAAAACCAACCAGGCAGGCTGATGGTGCAAATACTACAGCAAAACTGAGGTTCAACTCACATACATCGCTCCCATTCAAGTAACTACTGTCCCCATGACTGCAGTGCACCCCGTGTAACCGTCGCCAATGGGCACATACCTGCTGCTGAATGGTAAAAATACGCTGCATATGTGTGAACCTCTTTTGAACTTTAAACCACTTTAAAAACTGGGCCCAAGTGCGAGAACTCTCTCATAGCCGTCAGGTCAACCCCAACAGACTTTCAGGTCACCGAGGTCTCGGGAAACTGCTGGAACCCGCGAGAACCCAAACTCAACAACATAGACGGGGTCAAGGTCGCTACTCTGCAGCCTTCAAACCAGCTAGCAACCCCAACGCTTGCTGCCCCAGGCCTCAAAGGGCTTAATGTTGAATAACCAGACTGTGAATGACACTGTACTGGCACTGTGAGCAGACAACCCAGCAGCCATCAGCCTCGCACTGTGCGACACTCCGCCTGAACACACCCCCAGACCCGTGTTCAACTAACAAGCATACACACTACTGTCCAAATGCTGAACTCTCACACATGACAACTGCCAACAGCATTTGCACATTGAACTTGAATCGGAACGGCGGATGGTTGACCCATCCCGTCCTAACTCTCACGGCCCCGCCGCACGATGTTTACATCAGAGCTAATAGCCTGATACATCTTCAGGCATATATATAGACACCTTTAACGACCGGTGATTGGCACCCACACTTCTCACAGCCAACAACGATGGCTGTCACCCTCAAGAAGCCCCACTCAGGCCAGACCATGCCAGAGGCCTGCTCTGTCATCATCAAACAAGACTCTGTGGTGCCAGCCTATACAAACAGGTGCTCTGTTTGGCTCTCCATACGAAAGGCCGAACTCTAAACCATACATTGGGTTTTCTTCCAACCAAAAACAGAAGGCATAAAACTGGGCCTCAACCAGGAAGCCATACCCTAAATTGAACTGTCCTCATGAACAGTATATGTCTTGTGTAATAGCTGCATGGCAACTGACATAAAAATCTACAAAGACTACCTACTGGGACGATTGGTCAGCTACCAGTTCCATGACTTTGAACTCTTGGGCCAATTAGTGTCCTCTCCCCACATGCAACGACACCAGAGAGGAGCTTAGAAAACACAAACTATACTGTTCCATTCAAGCTCGCCACACTTACATCTGTCTTACCAGTAAACAAATAACAGGTAGGCAAGGTGAGCTCACTGAGGACTAACTCCTTGCCGTGTGCCCAGCCACATGTCGCCCCATCACTAACATGGATGAAGACAGGGCACTTTCCTCAACAGGACGGACATGCGGAGGCCATGCAGGATGATGTCAACCAACAAACGTCAGCACATCCTGTATGACTACAACGGTGCCCTCACTAAAGACTCTTTAGACTGCAAGTCCCACTGACCTTCACCTGGAAATATCCAGCTCCATGCTGGGAAAAGGACATCGGGCTATGCAACAAAACCTGCTCGGCACCCATCTGGCCCGTCCTCAAGCCCAGGGTCAAAGGGTGCCTGACCATAGAAAGCTAAATCAGCAAATGCCATGGTCACAAGGGCCAATGACACCACTGGAACAGGAAGTGCCCAGAATTCAAAGACCAACCATCTTCTCAACGCTTGATGTGGTCCCCGCCTTCTGGACGATACCTGTACATCCAAATGACCAGCATAAGCTAGCTTTCACCTTGAACAACAGACACTAAACGATCATGAGGTGCCCCGTCGGCTAGGCCAACTCACCAGCCGAAAGCAACACCCTCCTGAACAAAGCATATCCCGATGCTTATGTTAGAGGCAACCTCATCTACGTTGATGACATCCTTAACGAAAGTACCACCGTGTCTGGCCACTCAAAGGAGATAGACAATGGCCTACAACAGTTGACTGTGGCTAGCGCAAAAGACTACCGCCTAGAAAGGTCTCCGAACCGAACGGCTCCCTAAGTGGGTGCAACTACTCCAGACACGTCATTAAGAACTGTTCAAAGACTTCTAGACCCGTGACCACCCTGTCAAAAAGGGCTGTCCTTCTGTTTGACGGAAGGTCAACAGCTGGCCACGACTGAATTGAGACAATGTCTGGGCATATGCAAGTAAGACACTCCTTGCGCCAGAAGGCAAATACTAAGACTGTAAGATGACATCGCTCTGCACGATGGGTGCCATTTCAACAACTATTCTCCAACTTCTTTGGAGCACAATAGCCATCATAGACACCTGCCACGAACCTGTCATGTTACTGAACAGTCAGCACATCCGGGATGGCATAAAGACTAATGCCAGTACGGCCATGCGGCTGATGGCCCCCCAGGGCCACTGTATTGACACGCGTTACACCTTAAGCCACAAACCCACGCTGGACAATGGCCTAGCTGTTTACCAAGACTGCACAACTGACAGACTATTGGCAATACCGTAGAGGATGGACCCCAGCCACCTCTGCCCACCTGGCATTCAAGTACTCCAAATACTAGGATGAGAATGCGTGCCAAGGTATGCCCAAAGCCCGTGTCGATGGATGCTCCCGCAAACATCGCAGTATGGAGAAATGGCAGTCAACACTGCAACCCTTCAAAGCACAGCAGCCCATGACATCAGAGTGCACTTCACGTTCCACCACCCAGGGTGGAAACAAAAGGCTTCAGAACTGCCCACCACAAGCCAGTGAAACATCAACACTTTTTCTTTTTCCCAAGTAGGCGACCACAACACTGACAACCACATCATGGTCGTCTACAGAAAAAAGATAAGAACAGTTCAAACTTTCAGGCACTGACAAAGACCTGAATGACTGGACCGATGCCCTTACCAAGAAGGTGCATCACATGGTGGACTATGGTCACCACCCAACCAAAACCCCGAGATCTGGCAGCTGTAACCGGCAGCCAACAACCCTGCCTAGCCTAGCTGCCACATCCAATCTCACCAGCCCGACAAATGTCGACAAACGACATTGCGACCACATAGGCGTCTGACTCCTCACGTCAGACCAGGTTTATTTTTACCTTTACTTTGTCTCTTGTTGTTTTGTTTTGTTTCCACCACTCACCCCACCTACCACCCGATCCTTCTGTCTGACCTCAGCTTCAACACAGTTGTCACTCAACACCTCCTACATCTTAAGAAAAACAGGTGCGTGTGAATCATTTTTGGGTTGTCACTGAAGACCCCACGACACCACAGTTCGTGCTGCCTCAGAGCCAGAGGGGGGTAATGCTAATGTACTGACCCTGCACACAGCAAAACATGCCCAGGGCGCTGATTCACCGAGCACCACAGCAACACAGAGAAACCATCCTCTCATGATCAGACAACCAGATGGATCGGGCGGGACACTTCCATGGGCTCACAAAGAGCAACAATTTTTTTTGTTTGTGTTTTTCTCTCCGTCGCTTTCTCTTCCCCTTGAACTCATATGCCAGTACACCAAATGGGTAGAGTGTCTCTCAGCACCGACAACACAGCCCAGACCATGGCATATCTTCTGATGATGTAAACAACTTGGACAGAGGCACCCACCCTGCACTACCAACATCACACAGGAAGGGCAAAGACTCCTGGTTGTATACGCTCAGCTGCACAGCAGCCAACCCTCAAACCTACGTATCACAACCAGAGTAACAAACACTGGGTCACAAGCCAGGAAAGGGGGTAGAGACCCTGCAACCGGTGTCACAGTGGAATGCCCAGCCAAGCACAGTCATCACAGACACCACCTTCTCTCTTCCCTGTTCCCTCTCTCTCTCTTCCTTTTCTACACAGGATACAGCCATGATCCTGTACCTCAGTCTCACCAGAAGACCACTGCAACCTCACAACTATACTCCTCTATCACTCATCTCTGGAAAACTGCGGGACAACTACCACTCCGTGCCTCCCGACAACAGGGAAGCACACATTAACAAGGGCTTCGCCATTCAATAAGATGCAAGCACCAGTGGACAAGTGCACCCCTGACCTCCTCTTCAAAGCTTTCCTGCGTGAAACCAGGAAGGGGGGGAAGAGCATGAAGAAACCAGGTCAAAACTGCTTGAGTCTAAGCCACGACTCGTCGACCCAGCAACGGAGGTCGAAGGAAACTCACCTCCAACCCATCCTGTACGTCAAGTTAGATTTCAACCAACGAGGTTTTCTCCGAACCTCCTTCGTTGCAAAGGGGGGATATATGTAGCGTACAGTCCACAGATAAAATTTCTTATTGATTTTATCACGGTCTGGCTTTGGTCAGAAGGGTTTTACAACTCCTGGCTCCAAGAAGTCTGGATTTTCGTGACAGCTTAAGTTGTTCAGGGGGACTGGAGAGATAAGCAGGAAAGCTTCAAAGACATTCCTGCCCAAATACACTCACACACACACACACACACACACCCCCACGAGGCTGTTCCGACAGAAAGAAAATGGACTCATCAAATCCTGAACCAGCACAAAACCAATGTGTTATGTTTTGTAAACTTTGTATCTCATTTCTGACTTTTCTTACCTGTGTAACCTCTCTTATAACCTGTATGCATGTTCCATTTAGGCCTTTGTAAAGCATAAATATTGTAAGGATATGAAAAATTATGTTGATGTACTTTCAACCCCCCCATGTTTGGTACCGATGGGTTTCTGCTGACATTTTACAACACATGATGCATAGAGCTAGACCATAACTCGCATTGCTTTATTCTTTAAAGCCCTGTATTAAATGCCTGTCCGCATGCTTTAGGCGGACACTCAAATTTGCATACGAGCAGCCCCGAGACAAAGGAAGGTTCGCGCACAAACTTTCCCCTTAAATCATTGGTCAGAATGCTGTACGGGTTGTCACATGACCCGCAGGTATAAGCACACTTCCCCCCAAACATCTGGGCAGAAAGAGAACGTCCTAAAAAGAACATCATTGTCGGTGGCCTTCGGGCCACGCGGCTTTCCTACGCCGCATGGACTTTCCCGCCACGTTTCTTTATTTTCCGGCAAAAGAAAACTCAGTTTAAAGTTTGCGATCATGTTCGTCCGAACTGCATTACCAACTCCACGCATCCAGAAGGACATCAAAAGGAGTTTCATCAGGAAAAGACCCGCATAAAGAGAGAGATCCCAGGCATTAAGTCCAGGTACCTTTAGTTATGCGATTAAGCTGTGCCCCTTTTAGCAAAAAGGTGTTTTTTATAATCTCGGTGGTCCTTAATGGTGCGGTTGGAACTGAAAGTTTTGTCACTCTTTTATCTGAAATCTCTATTTCCTCACTTTACTATTTCTCTTTGTTGTTACACGTTCTATAGACCCGATATCTCCACGTGGTTTACCTTTGTTCTGTGTTAAATGTATGTTTGTGCGTTTGTTTGTTCGTTACGTCTGACTAGTCAATAAATTCCATTATAATCAAATGAATTGTATTGTTTGCCTCACGAGAAAATGTCACTGAAATACAGATTCCCCTGCCTAGCTATTATAAGTTGTTTAAAACTTTTAAATGATTAATCTACTTCACAAGAAGTAGCAATTAAATTCCCTTTTTCTAAATGAATAGATTACCGTGTCCGCTCGGAAGAGCAGCGGCTCTGCTTGTGTTCGTTTGGTCAAATTAACAATAAATTGATCCGGAATATTAATGATTAATAATAATTCGTTATTGTTGATAATTAATATTCATAATCTGGGAATCTGCTTGGTCGCGCGAGCATGATCATTTACAATCATATGTTTGTTTGACCAAATTGACTGAAGCTTAAGCCGGAATATTAATAATTAAGAATAAACCGTTATTGTTGATTATTAATATTCATAAAATGAGCTAATTTCATGTTACACTTGTCACCTGCTAAAAGAGGGGGGATGTAGCATATTGTATGTCAAGTGACGTAACAGAGATGGGTGGAGCTAGAAGGAAGTGGTGAAGCCAGTGGCGGGAGCAACAGTAAGAGAAGTTTGTGACTGCTGAAGAACATAATAAAAACACAGCTAGAAGCTATTACTAGTGGGAGACTTCCGGTTTCCGCCCGATTGGAGTAAGTTGGATGTGCGCTGCTCTGCCGAAAAACAATTTATTAATATGAACATCTGAACTGTCAAAACTGAACAAAACAACAACCTAATGTAAGTAACCCTATACTAAATCATCCCTAATGAAGAAGAACGAAAGAACGAAGAAGAGTAAAACAAAGCAAATACAGAACATTTCGGCAGTCCAAAAATGGCAGAGAATGCAACACAGTCTGTACAAGAAACCCCAACGGAGAGCCCAGTATCGCTACAGACATTAAGGGAGGAACTACAGATATCCAGAGAAACAGTGCTTGGGCAGATAAAAGCTGAAATAATGACTTCGATTAATGACAGTAACACAAATATCTCCTTTCTGCGGGAAGAAACAAAAACAGACATGCGTGCTATTCATGAAGAGCTAGCAGGCGAGCTAACGCACCTTCGCTCGGCACACACGGAGACGGTCAGTAATGTCGAGGAAATGGGAAAAACTCTCAGCGAAACTATGGAGAGAGTAACCGTATTGGAACAAGCACAATAGACGAATTCCAAAAAGTGCAAAAAATTACAAGACAAATGTCTGGATCTAGAAAACAGAAGCAGGAGGCAAAATATTTGCATGGTGGGCATTCAAGAAGGAGCTGAGGAGGGGAACATGATACGATTTCTCACAGACTTTTTTCCCGACGTGCTTGGTACAGAGAACTTTGTGTCTCAGGTGATAATTGACCGAGCACACCGCACTCTAGCTCCCAGACCTACCGGAGAGGAGAGAGCAAGAGCCATACTCGTTCGCCTACACTATTATGCAGACAAGCTCAAGATACTGGATCTCGGCAAGAAAAAAGGCAGACTTGTATACAAGGGAGCTCAGGTGCATATTTTTCCGGACATGAGCCCAGAAGTTACCAAATTGCGCTCGGCTTTCAACCCATTGAAAAGAAAACTCTGGGAAGCCAATATCACGTACAGCCTATATTATCCAGCCAGACTTGCAATCACGATTGACGGCTTTAGACATTCATTTGACTCCCCACGAGCTGCTGAAGAATTCTTCAACCAGAAGATCGCTACAACAGGTTAAATTACCGCAGAAACAAGTAACGTTAATATAATTACTCACATTTAGTTTAAAATTTACAAACACTTGTAGTATAACAGACTCAACAGCAGGTTGTATTTTTGTTAAAATATGTGATAATGTATCATACATAACAGAAAGTAATTTCAAGTAGGTTAGATATAGATGTGTGTATGTGTGTGTATGCATATGTATGTGTGTACATATATATACAATTTTTCCCCCAATATCATAATTTTATTTTAATTTTTTTCTGAAATAGGAGCTTTACTCTTAGACGTACGATAAACCCTGCTAATAATACTATTGTCACTAGTTATTACATGACGTTAAAATTTAACAATTAAGGTTCAGATGTCTTAAATACATAAAAACCTAAAAGGAGAGCAGAGAGAATACTGTTTAGCTTTGCTTTGCTTTCTCTCCTCAAGCTGTGAAATACAGCAAATGTTTTTCCTGGTAAATTTGTTATTCCCCTTCTACTTGTTTGGGAAGCGGCGGGGAGTGGGAAGTGTTAATGTCAATGTTGTAAAGTTTGGAGTTCTACACGCGAGTTTTATTATGTGTATTTATGTGTGTATACAGTTAAGTTTTTTCTTTTTTTTTCTTACTTTTGAAGAGGTTGATGTCCAGTTTGTCACATGGAATTGTAAAGGCCTGAATGGTGCTGTGAAACGAGGTAATATACTAACTCTCAGAGAGCTGGGGGCAGAGATCACCTTTCTGCAAGAAACACATATTAAAATTCAAGCACACAAACAACTATGTAGAAATTGGATTGGCCAAGTATTCCACTCTTAATTTAATTGCAAGTCATGAGGAACGGCTATCCTTATCAACAAAAATATCCCATTTACATCATCAGATATAATTTCTGACCCAAATGGTGGATATATTATAGTAACAGGAAAACTTTACAACACCCCGGTAACATTAGCAAACATATATGCTCCCAATTTTGACAACGAGAAGTTTATAAACTCAATTTCAACAATTCTACCCAAGCTTAACAGCCACCATCTTATCATGGCTGGAGATTTTAACATGGTAATGGATTCAGTATTGGACAGATCATCCAGTAAACAATAGTCTTTATCCAAATCAGCCAAACTAATCCAGAACTTTTTAAAATCTGAGAATATTATAGACATTTGGAGATATTTGAACCCAGCTAAGAAAAAATACTTTTCTTCTCACAGGTAAAAATTCTTCTCACAACCACATAACTCTTTTTCTAGGATTGATTTTTTTTTTTTAGATTCAAATTTGTTTTCAGCAGTGAAGGATATTGACTACGACACTATTATTCTATCAGATCATGCCCCACTAAAATTAAAACTAGCCTTTGCAAATAAATATACTTCCAGATCCTGGCAAATGGATAATAGCTTATTGACTAATGAAAGACATGTAGAGTCTATGAGAACCCAAATTGATTTTTATATGCAAACTAACAAAACCCCTGAAGTATCAAAAAGAACACTATGGGAAGCTTTTAAAGCTTACTTACGTGGCCAAATTATCTCCCTTCATGCACACCAGACTAAATCTCAAAAAGTAGAAAAGCAAAGATTATCAGAACAGATTTCAGATATAGATCGTCAATATGGAGTATCTCCTACAACAAAACTACTAACGAAAAGGACAACATTGCAAACAGAATTTAACCTTCTCTCATCAGCCGAGACTGTAAAATTAATAAACTATTCTAGACATAAATATTATGAATATGGAGATAAAACAGGAAAATATCTGACTCATCAAATAAGAGTATCTGAGACATCAAAATTAATAACAGAAATTCATACGAGTACCGGTTGCATAAAAAAGATCAACTAGAAATTAATAAAGAATTAAAAATTTTCTATATGAAACTATATTCAAGCGAGTCAGCAAAGGAAGCCAAACTATTTAATAATTTTTTAATAATTTAGATATCCCTCCAATTAACGAAAGTGATAAGAAGCTATTAGATTAACCTATAACTTTGGAAGTAGTTAGTTTTGCAATACGTAGCCTACAATCTTCAAAGTCACCTGGACCAGATGGATATACACCCAAATTTTATAAGATGTTCGCAGCAGAGGTTTCCCCTCTTCTCCTAGATGTCTTTAATGAATCATTAGAGAAAGGTCTTCTTCCAGACACATTTTGTCAAGCATCAATTTCTTTAATATATAAAAAAGAAAAGGATAGACTGGATCCAGCATCATATAGGCCAGTCAGTTTACTAAATGTAAATACTAAAATATTAGCCAAAATAATGGCCAACAGGTTAGAAAATGTGCTCCCAACAATAATTCATGAGGATCAGAATGGCTTTATTAAAGATAGACAAATGGCTCATAATATTCGCAGATTATTTGATATAATATACTCCTCTCATTCAAACTCTCAATCTGAAATTCTCATCTCGCTAGATGCTGAGAAGGCCTTCGGGTTGAATGGGATTATCTCTTCTCGACCCTGTCAAGGTTTGGCTTTGGTGAAATATTTATCTCATGGATAAAACTTCTTTAAGCATCCCCAATGTCATCAGTACAAACAAATAAGATAAGATCTGATTACTTTAGGTTAAGTCGCTCTACTAGACAGGGTTGCCTATTATCCCCAATGCTTTTTGCATTGGCAATTGAGCCACTGGCCATCTATCTACGAACTCCAACTGATTATAGTTGTATCATTCGAGGTGGTGGGGAACATAAAGTATCACTTTATGCCGATGCCGTTTTATTATTATATATCACAAACCAATGGAAATCTATACCTGCAATAAAGAAATTTGGAGACATTTTTTAGGATATAAACTTAATATAGAGAAGAGTATACTATTTTCAATAAATAATTTAGCTGATCAACAATCTTTTGAAACCCTACCTTTTAAAACCTCAACCCAGTTTAAATATTTAGGAATAAAAATCACTAAAATGTATTTGGATCTATTTAAAGATAATTTTCTAATGTTACTTGATCAAATATCACAGGACTTACAGAGATGGTCTCATATAATTATATCATTAACAGGAAGAATTAACATAATTAAAATGACCATCCTTCAAAAATTTTCTTTTTTGTTTCAATGTACTAATATATATATAAAATAGCTTTTTTTAATAGACTTGATAAAATTATTTCAGAATTTATTTGGAACAGAAAGAAACCTAGAATAAAAAAGGCATTTTTGCAGAGACCAATATCAAATGGAGGAATGGGACTACCAAACTTTCAGGTATACTATTGGGCAAGTAATCTAAGGATGATGGCTTACTGGACACAAAAACAATCCCAGTTATGGGTAAATATAGAAGAAACATGCTGTTATCCTTCATCGCTTTCAGCTTTACTATTTTCTCCCTTGTCTACTAAAAGTCCTGATCTATTAAAAAATCCAGTAGTTTCACATACTCTCAAGATATGGTCCCAGATTCGAAATTGTTTTGGTTGGCAAGCTGGCTCCCTCCAAAGCCCCATCACAAAAAATCATTCATTCACTCCCTCATATAAAAATACATTATACGATGACTGGGTGGAAAAAGGAATTCATAATTTTCTAGACATATTTATTGATCAAATATTTCCTTCATTTGAGCAACTACAAAGTAAACACAATTGACCTCGGTCCAATTTTTAAAAAATATTTACAGGTGCGAAACTTTGTGAAGCAAAACAACCCACTGTACCCTAATTCCCCAAATCAATCATCAATGGAAATGATAATTTTGCGTGACCCTAAGAAAAAGGGAGGTATTTCATTTGTATATGGAATGCTCTTCCAATTAACAAACACAGCAACTTTAGAATCCTCCTGAGAAGCAGATTTAGAGGTTGAAATCACCAACGAGCAATGGGAGATAGCCCTTGAACAAATCCACAGATCATCGGTGTGCGCAAGACATGGTCTCATACAATTTAAAGTAATACATCGTTTACATTGGACCAAACAAAAACTTAATAAGATATTTCCAGAAGTGGACCCTGCATGTAATCGGTGTAGGCTAGAATCGGCGTCACTGGCTCATATGTTTTGGAGCTGCCCAAAATTATCATTGTACTGGGAAAATATATTTCTAACATTTTCAAAAATAGGTCAAAAGCTGATAGATCCAGATCCCTGTATAGAAGTTCTAGGCATTACTGATTTCGAGATAGCTAAAAACAGTACTGAACAAAATATAGTTCCATTTGTCTGTCTACTAGCACGAAGATTAATATTGTTACACTGGAAACAGAAAGCCGCTCCAACATATACACATCTTATGACAGATGTAATGAAACATATGGAACTAGAGAAAATCAGATTCTCCCTAAAAAAAGAAAGAAGACAAATTCTATAAAATCTGGCAACCTTTCATGGCTTACTTTAAAGACATAAATTCGACAGGAAATAGTCAAATTGAAGAGGATTAGACCAATTTAGTTTAAAAACAGAAGAGTATTATTATTTTATTTTAAATTTTCTTTACTCTTATTTATTATTTAATATTTTATTTATTATTTGTTTCCTTTTTGTAATTTCAATTCAAATAAAATTTTTTTTGTATTATTATTTTTTTTTGTATTAATCTATTATTACTATATTTATATACGGATTGTTTGTATATTACATGCTTTATTGTCAATTGTGGTGTGAATGTTTGTGCTTGTTAGTCCAAAGATGTAAGTTCTTGTGTTATATAATCAAAAAACAATAAAGAAAGTTATATATATATATATATATATATATATGTATATATATATATATATATATATATATATATATATATATATATATATATATATATAAAAGAACGTAAAACATAAAACACGCAGGGTCGGCGCAAGCTGAACTGGCGCTCTCAGCAACCGGCAATTACACCGCCCTCAACCTGTAAGTGACCGGTTCGCGAATGAAAGCAAGGACTGTGAGGGTGGGTGTAGTGCAGGGATGTCAAAGTCAAATATCACAGAGGGCCAAAAAACAAATTTGCTACAAGCCGAGGGCCAGACTGGTTTAATGTTTATTAAAACATATTAAAATGATTGCATATACCCTATATTGAACCAAGACCTAACACAGTGCATATTATTTAATGATTAAATGAATAAAGCAATATTTTCTTATGGCTTCGTCAGTAATGTCAATTTAAAACTTTTTTCAACAGGCACACGGACAAAAACGAACCTTCTTTAAAGAAAAATCACATGTCCTGTACATTAAATGAATAAAGCAACATTTTCTTATGGCTCTGTCAGTATTTTCAAGAGAAAACATTTTAAACAGGCAAATAGCAAAAAAGTGAATGTCCTTCAAAAACAAAATATGTTCCTTAATATAAATGCATAAATGAAATTGTATGCATTATAAACTGAAAATGCACTATTGTGCTGCTCTATGATCTTACCAATCACTTCTTTCAAATAGTAAAATGAGAAAATAAAATATTAAATCAAATCAGTTGTATTCTTTCTCAATGCTCTTATCTGCAATTTTCCCTGAGTCCATTCAAATGAAAAATAAATATAAATAAATAAAACACAATAAAATAAAATACAAAAATCTAAGGCACACATAAAAAACAATACTTCCTTCAAAGAAAAATCACGTCTCGTAGAAAAAAAAATTGAAAATGTAATGCTCTGTGACACTCACTTGTCTGAGGCTGAGTCTGATAGTTGGTGGTGTCTCATCTTTTGTACAAGTTCATCAATGTTCGGGGTCAGGATCTGAGCTGAGGAAATCCTCAAGATTGAGTGAAGGAGCTCGTCGGAAAGACGGCTCCTGCGTGATGTTTTGTGTAGGTTTATTAAAGAGAACAGTTGTTCACACAGGTTTATGCTGCCAAACATAGAGAGCGTCTGAGCAGCTTGGATGCGCAGATGGGGCATTGTGTCGGGGATGAAACGTACAAACTCAGCAGCACCAACTCTCTCATATTTTTCCTTCAGTGTGTCATTGCACTGGAGCTCAATCAACTCCATTTGTAGGTTGGGTGGTGCGCTTTCCACGTCAACTCCAAAAGGATTGCTGAGCAGTTCAAACCTGAATTTTTGGGCTTCAAAGTCAGCAAATCGGCGTCGGAAGTCAGCGGCAAGTATGTTGAGTTTATCAGCAAACTGTGCACTCGGAAACACAGCGGTAGAGAGCTTCTCTTTCATGGTATGGCAGCTGGGAAAGTGGCTCAAGTTTTCTTTTAGCATCTGCGTCTCCCACAGACTCGGCTTGGTTTAAACGCCTTCACTGTACTGTACATGTCGGAGATGACACGCCTTCGTCCCAGCAGCTGCAGGTTCATCACATTCAGATGGCTCGTGATGTCGTGTAAAAGCGCCATTTCACACAGGAACGTTTCATCTCGGAGCTCTGTTGAGTCTTTCCCTATGCTTTCCATGAACAGACAGATCTTCTCACGCAGCTCGAAACATCTTTGCAGCACCTTTCCCTGGCTTAACCATTGCACCTCTGTGTGATAGGGCAAGTCACCATACTCTGTATCTAATTTGCCAAGAAATGCCTTGAACTGGCGGTGATTTTAACCTCTTTCTCTGATGAAGTTAACTGCTCGTGTTATGGTGCTCATAACATGTTCCATTTTCAAGGCTTTGCCACACAACGACTCCTGTATGATACAGTGATAAGTTGTCAGATCATCTGTGACTTTTTCCTCCCGCATCCTTGCAACTAATCCACTCCTGTGCCCACACATCGCAGGTGCTCCATCTGTAGTCAATCCCACAAGTTTTCCCCACAGCAGCTCCATCTCATTTACACATCTGGATACTTCTTCATACAGATCTTATCCTGTAGTTGTACCATGCATAGGACGTAATGCCAAAAACTCTTCTGTTATGCCCAGGCTGAAGTCCACTCCACGGATGAAAATTGACAGCTGGGCAATGTCAGATGTGTTGGTGCTCTCATCCACAGCAAGGGAATATGCGATGAAATATTTTCCCCTTTTCCACAAGCTGTTCTTTTAGATGGGTGAAAAGCTGTTCAGCAATGGTGTTTCTGCTCAGACTCACATTTGAAAATAGTTGCCTTTTGTCTGGGAACACTGCGTCACAAACTTTAAGCATACAATTTCTGATAAACTCTGTCTGTAAATGGCCGGGCTGATTTTGCAATCTCTTCTGCCACAATAAAACTGGCCTTGACAGCAGCCTCGCTTTGTGATTTGGCTTTCGTGAACAGAGCCTGTCGGGACTTAAAATCTTATTTTAATTCTTCCACCTTCTATAGCCTTTGTTCCGTGTTCATATTCTTGTGTTTGTCTTTGTGTGTCTGAGACGCTTCATTGTGCCTTCTTAGATTATATTCTTTCATTACAGCCAAAATGTTTCCACACAGAAGACACACAAGTTTCCCTTTTACCTCCGTGAACATGTACTTTGCCTCCCACCTGGCTTGAAACCCCCTCTTCTCAGCGTCCACTTTCCGTTTAGACATTTTTGGGGAGGGTGTAGCTGAAAATTGACATCTGTTCTGATTTCTGATGAATAATGAAGCCCGAGGTCCGCTTGCTGCGCTGCAGTGAGTTCACGGCCTACTGTTGCATTGTGGGTTAATGTAGTGTTGGTTCGTGCAAAACACCACCAGGCAGCTGCAGTCTGCGGGCCGGTTTCAATAGTAATTAAGGGTGCTTTCACATCTGTGAATCGATTCAGTTGTTCCAAAACAGAGATTACAAAAGTTACATTGTTGCTCTTTGCTCTTGGAGCAGTTCGCTTTCACACTGCAAAGTTTCTAATCGGACCAAAAGAGCTAAAACAAGTCACGTGCGAGTAAACTCTCCTCACATTGTTCAGAGTTTCAGGGTTTATTTTTCAGCGTCCCGCTACGCTGTCAGGAGAGGTGGTGGTCTGGTGGTGATTGACAGGGTGCACGCGCGCGACTTGTTCGTGGAGAGACGCGGTGGAGAGGGGTGAGAAGGGTGCACGACGATGCCTATTTGAGGACCGGGAGGGAGACATGAGATTACCAGGAGATCATCACTCGTTTGCGGGCATCCGGAGACTCGCGAAACTTCCCGCCCTACTAATAATTCTCACTTCATATAGCCGTAAGCCTATTACATATCCATAAAACACTGTGATATAACCGCGCTCGGATCGGATCGCTTTCTCACTGCAATCGAACCGCTCCAGGGTTCGTTTCAATCGAGCCGAGACCACCTCATTCAAGCGATTTCGGAGAGATTACTTTGGTGCGGAACAGAGCGCGATTGCCGTGTTCACATATGCCAATCGAACCGCGCTAACTGGGCAAACGAGATACGTTCCGAAACAAAAGTCTAGGTGTGAAAGCACCCTTAATATCATCCCGGGGGCCATAGATAATTCAAGGCCATATGTGGTGTAGTAGATGAAAGTGTAAGAGTTGAAATATTGCTAATATTTTGATGTCTTTGACAATTCAAAACATGAGCTGAAAACAGAGACTGGTGACTTAACAACCCAGCAGGTGGGAATGCGGGAAAAACTAGTTCCTGCTGCATTTGCATCTGAGTCTGCTGAAACTCGGCTTCATCCACCCCATCTCACATATGGTCATTTCAATGTTTGAATGTTCTAGATTAACCAAACTGACTTTAACTATCATGTTTGATATCATTTGAAATGTCTCAGTGCGATTGGTACAATGGTCTCATTCTCTCAGAAACAGACATAATCAAAACAATAAATATATAACTTCAGGCATCTTTTGAACCACTGTGAAGGGTGTGACTTTCCACTAAGTGTGAATGCCTTTTGTTATTCACACCCCCTTCCTTGAGGGAATTCTTGGATTATTTAAGGTAAGGTTTGAGAAAGACTCAGGGCGATTCTGCCTAACCAGATCAGCCCATAACATGGCTTGCTCCATGTTATGTATATTTCAAAGTCAGGATATGCATCTTTTAATCTTAGATTTATCTTTGATAATTTGATGTTTTGTATTGATCTTTTATGAATTGACTGATTGAATTGGCATAATACATTTACCTGACTAATAAATTGTTATGTTTTGAATCATTCAAACAGAGTTCGTGTTATTATCTTTAGTAGATTGCGGTAATTTCATAGCACCACAAGCCCCTGTTCAGGTTAGTAGCGAACTAGGACACGGTAGACGGAGCATTGCGGCACGCTATACGATGTCTCTAGAGCTCCGACTAACAAATTGGCATTTATTCATGTATACTTAGGCTGTAAAAGGATATCTAAGGGGATAGTCCTTCACCCGATAAACTTATAATACTATTTAGATAGTATAGTGATTATTCAAATTTACTAATAGTTTAAGTACGACTGGTCTGCTTAATTCTATAGTAATGATCATTATATGACTAAATAGCTCTGTTTGATTTAGGAGGTAGCAGACCTATAGGGACCGCATAACAAATATCCTAATCTGAGTAAGTAGGGTTCTGCCTTTTTAGGATAGCGGTCAATCGCCACTGTTTAGTGACCAAGACTGACAAGCTTGTGCTTAAGAAATTGTATACTCGGCCGGTACAAGATTCAGGATGTTATAGGAATCCCAATGAACGAGAATAACATAAAATGATGGACCGAAGAGAATATTCAATCATAATCTAAATTAATGTGAATGGAAACAAAATAACCTTCTCAATGTTTTATAATTGGAGTCAGATAAAACGAGGATAAATATATTAATATTCTAAACCACCTCATACTAAAATTGGAGTCAGATATGAGCTAAATTTAATATAAATCAACATTGTGCACTGGAAAGACCGAACATGCAGTGAACCTTCATCCACCATTGGATACCGTCATTGGACCAACTGGCTGGACCCTACAAAATGGTGACCCATCTCTGTGATCTCCCAACTCAGGCGAGTTACGTCTTTCCAGCACAAAATGGATTTATATCAAGCAAGAGGTTTGGATCTTCTATTCTATCTTCAGCTGCTGTGGTAAGTCAATTCTTCTTTGCCTATTAGAAATGTTGAGGGAAAGCGAGACGCACCCTATATAAACACATTGATAGAATGAGTCGGAAATGCTCAAAAATGTTAGACCGGAATGCGTTATCCGGTGGGGTTGAGAATTAGACAAAACCACTTTGATTATTAGGGACATGATAGCAGCAGTTTAAATAAACGCCATCCCTTGCTCTGAAATATCTCTTTGTCTGCTAGACAGCAAGAGTTGAAGCTTAAAATTGGAATAACATCATCCAAATTATATTCTAGAACTCAGTGGAGAGTCATAAATTAGATCCTAAAAGTTAAAATCAAAAATTATCTATTGTTTTTAATCTACTGTTTTATAAAAAAGAGAAAAATGGAAAAAAGGAAAAAATGGTTTAAGACTTAAAAACAATTGCTAAACTTTTAAACTGGATTAATAACAACAGTCTGTTTTAAGGCATTTGCATGTGAAAAATAAAGGTGAGCAGAACAGAATTATTTGATTGCAAAAAAGACAAATAGGCTCTAATGAAAACTCTGCTTTTACAAATCAGAAATTTGCCATTTAAATTTAATGGTGATAAATTCAAATATGATGCTGATCAACTAAAATATCCACTATACTTTAATTTAATCTCGAAACAGACTAAAAATATAAAAGTTAGAAATTAAATTCTAAGATTTTAGCTTTAAATCAGCTCTTAGACTTCCTGATTGCTCAAACCTTTTCATATTCAAATGGCCTGACAGAGAGCAAAGAAATTTCATCTCAGTGATAATAAGATACTCAGAATGTGTTTGCTGTAAATGCATAAAACAATTACATTTTTCCATTTGGCCATAAGCCTTTGCTGACCCTTTGTTGTCCATGCAACCTACTGTCACGGTGTGGGGGTGGCGAGGACCCAAATGCAGGGAATGAAGAATTTAATGAAAAAAATAAAACAAAAACAAAACTCAAATCTCCCCATGTGGGGAAAAACACAACATTATATTACACACTCAACTGGACAAGATCTGAAACTTGGCAAGACAATACTTTAAACCGCTGTTGTAGAATAGAAATCAGTAACAGGGAAGGGAACAATCAATAACGGACCAGCACAGAACAGAGCACACTAGGAGAATAAATAGGAAAGACAAACCAATAAACAGACAGGCGGACAGGTGAAAATAATAATTACAAACAAGGTAACAAGGTAGGTGGGACAAGACAATAGACGGGAGAGCGCATGACACAGAGAGACAATACAAGCCATGCGCTCACATAACACAACACTGAAGCACACGACAAAAGCACGTGACCACAATGTAAACACCGAGCCACGTGCTTTGACAAAAGACGCAAGACACGAGCACACGATGAATGAAAACACTCACCGTGTGGTCACACATGCAGCATGCATGCTTCATCCCAGCGCCGACCAAAACCGAAACCAACAAGACTGAGACGCTGGGAATGAAACACCATGCTGCTGACAGACGAAAACACAAACACGAGTACAAGAGCGCACGCGTCTGAGGGACGCAGAGCGCGCGCGCGGCCGCGTCAAGCAGGAGCGCGCACACTCTGCGTACACCCACGACGGCGCGCGCGCGCACACAGAGACAGAAACAGGACCAGACACGAGTAGTGTCCGAGATCTGCCACCAAAACAAGAATTTACAAGACCAGAGTGGCAGAACCCTGACACTACCCCCCCCCCAAAAGGGACGCCACCTGGCGTCCCTAAAGGGAACATTCAACAAGGTACAAGACAGACAAGAAACACCACAAGACAACAAAACAGGCAACATCAACAAACACAAGACAGGGAGGTGAACAGGCAAGACATGAAGGGGGGAGGGAGGGGAGCCAAGTCAGACCCAACAAGACAAACAAGGGAGGGATGGGAGGGCAAAACCAGGGAGGATCAGGAGGGACAGTCCAGGGTGGGTTCAGCGGGTCGGGAGCCCCGGCAGGGAACCAGGGTGAAGCCGGGTGATCCGTCCAGGGTGGAAGAGGGGAACACCAGGGAGGAGCAGGAGGGACGACCCAGGGAGAGTCTATAAGGGGAGACAAGGCAGGAGGTCGGTGGGGAGCTGGCAGGGCTGGAGGCCTGTGGGGGGCCGGCTGGGCTGGAGGCCTGTGGGGGGCCGGCAGGGCTGGAGACCAGAGGGGAGCCGGCAGGGCTGGAGACCAGAGGGGAGCCGGCAGGGCAGGGAGCCGGGCTGGTGCCGGCGGCGCAAGGTGCTGGGCTGGGACCGGCAGTGCAGGGAGCCGGGCTGGGGCCGGCTGGGCAAGACGTCTGGGTGGCGCCGGCAGGGCAAGACGTCTGGGTGGCGCCGGCAGGGCAAAACGTCTGGGTGGCGCCGGCAGGGCAAGGAGCCGGGCTGGGCAAGACGTCTGGGTGGCGCCGGCAGGGCAAGATGTCTGGGTGGCGCCGGGAGAGCAAGACGTCTGGGTGGCGCCGGCAGGGCAAGGAGCCGGGCTGGGGCCGGCTGGGCAAGACGTCTGGGTGGCGCCGGCAGGGCAAGACGTCTGGGTGGCGCCGGCAGGGCAAGACGTCTGGGTGGCCCCGGTAGGGCAAGGAGCTGGGCTGGTGCCGGCAGGGCTAGACGTCTGGTTGATGCCGGCAGGGCAAGGAGCCGGGCTGGGGCCGGCAGGGCAAGACGTCTGGGTGGTGCCGGCAGGGCAAGGAGCCGGACTGGGACCGGCACTGAGCTGCGTTCAGGGGCTGGAGCCGACACTGGAGGGCGCTCAGGGGCTGGAGCCGACACTGGAGGGCGCTCAGGGGCTGGAGCCGACACTGGAGGGCGCTCAGGGGCTGGAGCCGACACTGGAGGGCGCTCTGGGGCTGGAGCCGACACTGGAGGGCGCTCTGGGGCTGGAGCCGACACTGGAGGGCGCTCTGGGGCTGGAGCCGACACTGGAGGGCGCTCTGGGGCTGGAGCCGACACTGGAGGGCGCTCTGGGGCTGGAGCCGACACTGGAGGGCGCTCTGGGGCTGGAGCCGACACTGCAGCAGAGGTCTTCCTCTTTAACCTCCGCTTCTGAGTGCGGGTCAGCCCTTGAGGGCTGGACATGGGCTGGGAGGCGGCGCTGGTGGTGGTGCGAGGGATCCTCTCCTCCTGAAGGATCCCTTTCTCCTGCTGCTGAACCATGTGATTAATAAATTGCTGGTATGACCAGCCCACCATTCTCTGGATCTGCAGAGGAAGAAGGGGCTTGTCCAGAGCAAAATTTAGGTGGGTCATAAGCAGCCAGTCATTAAAATTCAGCCCCTCAGCTGCCTTGCGGAATTTCTCCGCAAACTCCTCCAAATTCAAGCCACACTGTTTCAGTGACTGCAAATGCAGCAACTTAGTAATGCGGCTAGCGAAGGAGCCATCTTCACTCCGCTGGGTCCTCATTCTGGCTGGTCCGTTCTGTCACGGTGTGGGGGTGGTGAAGAGGAGGCGAGGACCCAAATGCAGGGAATGAAGAATTTAATGAAAAAAATAAAACAAAAACAAAACTCAAATCTCCCCATGTGGGGAAAAACACAACATTATATTACACACTCAACTGGACAAGATCTGAAACTTGCCAAGACAATACTTTAAACCGCTGTTGTAGAATAGAAATCAGTAACAGGGAAGGGAACAATCAATAACGGACCAGCACAGAACAGAGCACACTAGGAGAATAAATAGGAAAGACAAACCAATAAACAGACAGGCGGACAGGTGAAAATAATAATTACAAACAAGGTAACAAGGTGGGTGGGACAAGACAATAGACGGGAGAGCGCATGACACAGAGAGACAATACAAGCCATGCGCTCACATAACACAACACTGAAGCACACGACAAAAGCACGTGACCACAATGTAAACACCGAGCCACGTGCTTTGACAAAAGACGCAAGACACGAGCACACGATGAATGAAAACACTCACCGTGTGGTCACACATGCAGCATGCATGCTTCATCCCAGCGCCGACCAAAACCGAAACCAACAAGACTGAGACGCTGGGAATGAAACACCATGCTGCTGACAGACGAAAACACAAACACGAGTACAAGAGCGCACGCGTCTGAGGGACACAGAGCGCGCGCGGCCGCGTCAAGCAGGAGCGCGCACACTCTGCGTACACCCACGACGGCGCGCGCGCACACAGAGACAGAAACAGGACCAGACACGAGTAGTGTCCGAGATCTGCCACCAAAACAAGAATTTACAAGACCAGAGTGGCAGAACCCTGACACCTACAGGCAAACACAGCTCTGATCACAAGATAAAAGCATTAAGCTAAAATGCACTGTTGTTCTAAAAAACTCTTCAGAGACCAGATATAATTATATTTAATACATACTATTTTTTATATAATATAATTACATTAGGAATAAACAATAATGTACATTATATTATAATCGCCAATCATGGCACTAAAGACCAAAAGATGAAACATTCATCTTGAGGAGGTTTGCTCTCTTTATGTTTTAATGAAAACACAGACAGAACTACTATAGCATAACTGATTGTAAACCAAATAAATCCTCGCTGAAAAACACCACCTACAATTAAAATTTGATCAGAGAGTGAAACTCACCAGAAAAATAATGAAAGGGGGATGAATATGATAACATTTAGAGTTACCAAAGTTTTTATGGGTCAAAAGATCTAAGAATTTGTGAGTCACACCATAAAATGAAAACTGTTAAGCAGAGAACACCAAAAGGGTGAAATGATTTCTGCCAACAGATCTGACTGTTAATGAGAGCAAAAAATGAACTATGGGTATCGGCCCATTAGATTGTAAACTGAAATTAGTGAAAAATCATTAATTGATTCAGAAAAATGTCCCCAGCGGAACTGGGAGATAATGCTCAGGATACAGCAGACTATGTAAACTCCACAGCGAGAGCAGTTTTCAGGTGTTACACACTCACAATGTGCTGAAATCAACGACAGCAATTCAGATCTGACCAACAACATCATGTGGCTTCCAGAATTAATATTGCAAAATGATGCATTAACATTAATTCCACATGATTGAATTTGAAACTGATGAAAATTCTAAAATTAACTATGGTTCTCTCTGCTTTTGTTCTCATCTTAGGCAGACCAATAACAAAGAACACTCCAGATCCGGTCCACATCAAACAAGTAAAAATGAGGGCGACAAAAGGTTAGGCCATAACCTGAGAGGCCAAAAGTCTTCCATCTTGCATCTCAAAGCAAGAACCCCTGTGGTGCTAACACCTCACACTTTGGTGCAATCTAACGACGTCCTGCAGTGAGTCTGAAAAAGCCTTTGATCAGTCATCAGAATAACAATTATCCACAGCTGAACTTATCAATGGATTCAGCATTGTAGGAGGCTTTGTGATTTCACAAAACACCTCTCTTCAACTAAGATGTAAATTATTACATGTTAAATTAAACAGAGGCACGAAAGATTTCATAGTTAAAATTTTCCCAAATTGCTAAATAGCAATGGGACTAAAACCCTGGTTACCTAGAGGCAATAATGAACTTTACTGCATTGTTCCTTCAAGACCAATAGCAACAGACTCTATTGTTACGAATCCTAGTGGCATTTTAAAAAAAAAAAAATTTATACTATACACATGTTAAACCACATGTCCTGTATGAAAATGGAATTAACTATGTTGAAATTCATGATACTTGTTTCTTTGATCTCCAAAAGTAGAAAACTCTGCTATCCCCTGTATAGCTGCAGTTTGAACTACAAACAGGAGTATACAGTGTGATAATTAAATTAACCATAAAAATGCATTCTTACAGGATCCAGCTTTGAACATTGCACCTTATCATGCTCCGTAAAAGATATTATATGGAATCAATTTGCGCCGGAACACACCTCATGTTCACATTCTTATGCTGGCTCCCTGTTAAAACAGGACTAAAATTTTGCAACACAATTATAAAAATTGATTACCATTGTTTGGAGCATTACACTGACACATAGCCACAGGTAAACCCAGGCACATAGATAACACCTTAGTCTACAAAGACCCAGGAGTCAAATCTCCTTAATTAAGATCTTTTGTCCATGTTTATACAAACAAAACATATTAGCCTCACACACATAGAACAGAATAATTAATCTGATGACAGACGAGACAACAAACACCCTCTGACACCCTCTGTCAGCTGACAAGAAATTACACATTTGCATGGCTTTGACAACAAATTGATGGTATAAAATTTCAATAGAGGCGAACTTGCCAATAAATTCAAGAATAGATACACTGACTGTTTTGAGGATGGTTGACAAAATCTATCACCAATAACAGGAATAAGTGCTAAAGTGATTAAAATTAAACCTGAAGTGAGGAAACTTCTAATAATCAACTAGGAAATTTTAAATGTGACAAATACCATCAATTGTGTTCATTTATTTGAATGTATTGTCATGATGATATGATTTTATGATGCATACTGCCTGTTATACTGTTTTAATAAGTTGCACTGACCTTATGATAGCTTTACCTTGAGTAATTCAAACCAAGAATATTTAATATTCTCCCTATCATTATACCCCATCTCAGTGGTGACAAAGAATTTATCTTTTTTTGATTGGACCTTTTAAACAGATTGAAAGAGACCTGAGACCAGTTGTACAACTAGCACGTGCTGACTTTTATGTTTTGATCATATATTTTATGCTTAACCTCATGACTTTCTCCAATGCAGAATAATACAAGTTCATAATTGTTCAATCGCTGAGCCATCAAGTTGCTGTTTAGGTGTCCGGAAAGAGGGCAGTGTATACACACTGTAGACCCCCACATGCAGAGGTCTGCATAAAAAACTGCACCAATAGAGGTGACCAGATTCATCAGAAGAAGCAGACTATGAGAAGCCCACACGACGTGGACACTTTTGCCAGGGGAAGGACACAGTGGAAGCTTTGTAGGCCTGTATGGACTGAATGAACTGTGCATTCGAGTCAGGCTCATCAAGAGGTGAAAACGAGCCTGGACCTGTTTAGCTACCTGCTGAACACAACTTACAACTGAAAAATTCTGCAGAGACTGTCTTGAATTGCCCCTGAACGACCTCAACAAGGATACATAGTGACCCCATGGACACATTTATATCTGACCCATGGAATCAAATGAGGGAACTGTAAGAGTTGAAATATTGCTAATATTTTGATGTCTTTGACAATTCAAAACATGTGCTGAAAACAGAGACTGGTGACTTAACAACCCAGCAGGTGGGAATGCGGGAAAAACTAGTTCCTGCTGCATTTGTATCTGAGTCTGCTGAAACTTGGCTTCATCCACCCCATCTCACATATGGTCATTTCAATGTTTGAATGTTCTAGATTAACCAAACTGACTTTAACTATCATGTTTGATATCATTTGAAATGTCTCAGTGCGATTGGTACAATGGTCTCATTCTCCCAGAAACAGACATAATCAAAACAATAAATATATAACTTCAGGCATCTTTTGAACCACTGTGAAGGGTGTGACTTTCCACTAAGTGTGAATGCCTTTTGTTATTCACACCCCCTTCCTTGAGGGAATTCTTGGATTATTTAAGGTAAGGTTTGAGAAAGACTCAGGGCGATTCTGCCTAACCAGATCAGCCCATAACATGGCTTGCTCCATGTTATGTATATTTCAAAGTCAGGATATGCATCTTTTAATCTTAGATTTATCTTTGATAATTTGATGTTTTGTATTGATCTTTTATGAATTGACTGATTGAATTGGCATAATACATTTACCTGACTAATAAATTGTTATGTTTTGAATCATTCAAACAGAGTTCGTGTTATTATCTTTAGTAGATTGCGGTAATTTCATAGCACCACAAGCCCCTGTTCAGGTTAGTAGCGGACTAGGACACGGTAGACGGAGCATTGCGGCAAGCTATACGATATCTCTAGAGCTCCGACTAACAAATTGGCATTTATTCATGTATACTTAGGCTGTAAAAGGATATCTAAGGGGATAGTCCTTCACCCGATAAACTTATAATACTATTTAGATAGTATAGTGATTATTCAAAGTTACTAATAGTTTAAGTACGACTGGTTTGCTTAATTCTATAGTATTGATCATTATATGACTAAATAGCTCTGTTTGATTTAGGAGGTAGCAGGGACCGCATAACAAATATCCTAATCTGAGTAAGTAGGGTTCTGCCTTTTTAGGATAGCGGTCAATCGCCACTGTTTAGTGACCAAGACTGACAAGCTTGTGCTTAAGAAATTGTATACTCGGCCGGTACAAGATTCAGGATGTTATAGGAATCCCAATGAACGAGAATAACATAAAATGATGGACCGAAGAGAATATTCAATCATAATCTAAATTAATGTGAATGGAAACAAAATAACCTTCTCAATGTTTTATAATTGGAGTCAGATAAAACGAGGATAAATATATTAATATTCTAAACCACCTCATACTAAAATTGGAGTCAGATATAAGCTAAGTTTAATAAAAATCAACATTGTGCACTGGAAAGACCGAACATGCAGTGAACCTTCATCCACCATTGGATACCGTCATTGGACCAACTGGCTGGACCCTACAAAAGTGAAGACAGAGGGGTTCGCATACTATTCTGCTGCCCAACGCGTCCGCCTAGGTTGCCTCTATGCACGCATCATCCCTGAACACACGTAGGCCACAACAGAAAATTAAAAAAAAAACATCAAAAACTTTGTTTTTTTTTATTTATGTGTAAAATATTTTAAATTAATCACATGCATTAACGTGCTAATTTTGACAGCTCTGGTAAATACTATATTTTAACTGTTAATGGCATAAAGCACTTATTAAAATTTGGTTTAAATAGCAAGTCTGTGTAAACAGCTGCGTCCCAAATGGCACACTATTACACTTTGTACTTATGCACTTACACACTCAACAGGATAGTATATGTATGTAGTGTCATCCCAAATGGCACACCAATGTTTTTTTACTAAGCGGAAATTCAAACCATTTCCCTAATGACGTTTGACGGTTGCCAAATGAGTGAAATAAATGACCGAATAATCACATAACATCTGCCATGAGTATAACCGCATTCACCATCTGGAGGCCCTATAATCACTCTCGTAGAATTTTGCTTTCACAATCCAAAATAAATAAAGTTATCTTACATGTATGCCCGATAGCTCAGCCCCTTTCGCTACGTAAGCAAACCTGCGGTCGTTGAGTGCGTGAAGTGTCCATCATTCCACACATTATTATTTTTAGAGTTTTCAATGTAAACACACTACTTACACTATTTATACTACAAAATGGCGTAGAATAGTGCATAAGTATGTGATTTGGGACGCAGCTAGTGTATGCTTAATTTTTTGTGTAAATAGCATTATACATTTAGTAACAAAGCAATACCTTCTACAAACTCTAAAAGTGTAAATGGCATATATTTTCTATTCTATAAGCACTGAGTGTATATAGCATCTACCATAACTTTTGTTGCTATATTGTGTAAATGGCACTTAGAATTTTCTGCTATTTGCACTTAGTGTAAATAGCATCTCTTTCTATAAGCTAACAGTTGGTGCTAATTACAAACTAACATTAGCGTTTGGCTTACAGAATTGCTGTATGCATGATAATATTAAGATTTATTACTCACCAATGTCGAAGCACTTCCAGATAGTCAGAGATGTAATGACAAACGGCATCCAAACTTAAATTGTGAATAATAAGAGTGCAAAGTCTCTAGATAAGGATTTGGATGTAACTAGCTTAGCATGCCACTAGCTTAGCATGCCATTCACATAGTTTGGCTCCAACTGTTGTGTCTTCGGAGACAGACGGCTGGGTAACTGTGAGAAAATCTAGAGGTGGGAGAAAACACTGTGTCCCTTCCAATATCAAACAGGTTTAGCCCTCTCAGTGATGCACCTACTGAGAAACCTGATGAAACGGAATATACAAGTAGACACAACAATCACCATGGTAAAATGTCTGCTGGGAGCCAGAGCGCCTGACATTATGTCAAATTAAAAAGTGCTGGCTAAATATAAACGCAAGTTCTGTAAAATCGTTTCACCGCTGACTCATCACTTAATGGCTGGATATCAAAGTGGTGCCCACCAAATAACATTTTTGTTTTGGTTGTGTAGTTTTTGGGGTAGACCTATTGAATAGAGATGGTCTTCATCCCACTCGGGCTGGAGCAGCTCTCCTGTCTAGTAATCTGGCATATAGTCTTAGGGCGTACTCACACTATGTACAATTGCCTTGAACCAGGCCAAAGCATGCTTGTCCCTGCTCTCGTCTCCTTCGAAGGCCCGCACTCACATTACATTCAGGCCTTAAACCACACTGAAAAACTAAACTGAACTTCAACATTACAAACTGAACTGACACTTTCAATTTACTATAATCTTCTATGTGGGGCTGCTTTGACACAATCTACATTGTAAAAGCGCTATAGAAATAAAGATGTATTGAACTGAATCAAAATGCTACCCATCTGTGCAAACTCTTGTATAGGTTTACCTATACCTATTTTATGAAAGCACAGAAGCCATATATCGGAAATAAATACAGTCATTGATCTCCATTTAATTTTTGTATACTGTTCATAAAGATTTTTGTTAGGTTATAAAAAGTATGCTATTCATTCTATTTCCTTCGGCTTAGGGGTTGCAACAATAGAATGAACAACCAACTATTCCAGCATATGTTTTATGCAGTGGATACCTTTCCAGATGGAGCCCAGAACTGAGAAACACCCACACACACATAGGGATGCACCGATGTGGATTTTTTGGCCGATACCGATAATTCTTCAGATTTGAAGGCCGATAGCCTAATTTAAAAATCTGAAAGGCCTAATTTAGACATCGGCTCCATTACGATTATCTTAAAAATAGCATTTATTGGCCGATAACGATATGGCCGTCGATATATCGTGCATCCCTCACACACACACACACACACACACACACACACACACACACACACACACACACACACACACACACACACACACACACACACTCAGGGTTCTTGCACCATTTTAAAAGTAAAATTTAATACTTTAAGACATTTTTAAGACCTCAACAAATATAATTTAAGACCCAAAAATTTCATAATTTCTTTGGAATAGGCTACTCAATTTCCCTGTTAGATTTAAATGAGTTGTGCCTCGTCACAGCATGGATAACCCACAGTACCCTTCTTTTGAGTGTCTGGTGGTGAAATTAAACTGTTATAGCTGACTGTGAGGGGGCGTCCGAACTAGAGCTGTAATCAGGCCATCTTTTTCATGAATGAGTCGTTTATGTGCGTTAACATTACTTATTCATAACATAGGCTATAGGCCACTTGGAAATTGGAACAAAAAGTCCTCTGTAACATCTTAACATCTCAGCACTCTAAATAGGCCCAGGTACATACACTTAGCCTTTAAATTGGCCACCACACCAAAAAAAAAGTCTTTCTTAACAAATTAAATTAGAATAAAAGATAAATCACGACTGGTATTTGGCAATAATGTAATTAAGATAAAGGCTCTTTGCCACTTCTCTTCACAATAAGGTGACGGTGAAGCTGAATATTTAAAGATTAATGCAACATTAGCCTGTATACTCTGTCTGGATTATGATTTTATTTTTAATTTTAATATTTAGTTATAATTTGAAAATTCTTCACTCGTCAAGATTAGTCTGCATGTATTTGTGGGGGAACATTATTAAATCCACTGTAAATGGATTTAGTGCAGTCCTGTGCTCACTGAGCAGCACTGAACACCCTTTCACTGCTGCTGCTACTGGCCAGAATGCACTACTGATCTGGCTAATTTAGCATGTTTTGATTAGGATTGTTTGTTCATCTTCCGTCAGTTAAGAACATTCATTTCATCTTCCCTGTCAGTTCGCTGTACATAACTGTTTAACGCTTTACCGTAATACGCAGTGAATGAGTGACTGCCGAAATACCTTGACGGCCAGAATGACTGTTCTTATTGAACTAGCAGCTGGCCTGACCGCAGTCAAAATTCGTTTTTTTTTTTTTTTTTACTTCTCCGTCATCATTTGTTTCACCTTTACAGGGATGAATTTTAATGTTATAACAAACGATTTGATTACTTTTTTTTCGCGCTAATCGAAATGCATCACATGACTGATCATTTACTGCTTAAGCTCAAGCCCGGCCTGACCTCGTCTAAAATGATAGAAATTAAGTCCGTCGTGTTCAGGTAAAGATCTTCAGCTCTAGACTTAGTAAAACTGTTAGGTTGCAAACAATGCAGGGATTAACCTGGACCCCTATGACTAGCTGCTGCAACGTACCGCTGCTGCTTTCCTCCTTTTATGTGCAACTCGACGGCTTGAAGCCCCATGGTCCCTGAAGAAAGGTCTTTTTGCAGAATTTACACATTCCCTCATTGCCATGTCATTAAATGTACACCTTCCCATCTTTGCATTTTGAACCTCACCTCGGCAATAACATGCGTAATAACAGCATGCAGGTACAGACCAACGTAAACGTCTGTAGCCAACACGGTGGACCACTGTGCTTCCTGATCATCATTAAGCACACCGGCTGAAAATTTAATACCTAACAGCCACTTTACGGTAAATTAAAGAATTTAAGACCTCAATTTCCCGGATTTTAATTTAAGACATTTTAGGACTTTTTAAGGACCCGCGGGAACCCTGCAACTGTTCCCCATTTTAGCTTGTTCAATACACTATTCACTCAGCCTATATAAAAAAATAAACATAACAAAAACTGCCTGCTGACGCACAAGTAAATCTTCAAAGTGAACAGTGTAGGCCACTTAATGACCTCATTCACATCACCCTGCAGGCAATGCTGTTTCTCTAGCTTAACAATGAAATGAAAACCTTATATATGGAAATGGATATTTTCATTTTGATATTACAACTTAACAGACAAAAAAAAATGTTAAGGCATCATGTAGCTACATATGACAGTCATCTTCACTGTATGATTTTTATAACAAAACAAATAACATAACATAACTGTCCCCTTTCATATTCATTGAAAAATACGAAACACCCTATTTTGCTGAATGTAAGTTTTAATAATCAATAATGGCAATTATAAAAGTATAACAGAAAAAAATTATACAATATAGGCAAGCAATGAGTCAAATATGCAGAATCAGTTACATAAATTAATATATTGACTTATCTTTTCTCTTTGCCAGAACGAGTTACCTGAGAACAAGTCGCTAATAGATTCAAAAGACCACAGACTGATTAGATATAGACAACAAGATGAATTAAATATCACGTTTAACAACTACATTGAAATTAGACCCAGCAGTAGATTTTTGATAAACTGTCCGATATGCACTGCTATCAACTGGGGGTTTTCTGCTCAAAGCACCTGCTGACTGCCTGGTTGCAGCGCATGACAGAGTGTGTGTGTGAGTGTGTGGTCAAGTGCTGTGCATATTTAGAATTTCCAGTGTTTCCCTCAATTTCTCCCTTCCGTTTCTCCTCCATCTCTCGGACTCAACTATTTTGACAAATACACACTGATGTGTATGCTCACGAGCCCAAAATTGGAGTTTGTGATTGACACAAACACAAATGCATCGCTTCCAAATCCTCTAAAGAATTGTTAGGCTGCATTAATTAGTGCAACCAGAGCTGGGAACACTTCCCAACAAAAAGACATTATAATCTAAATAGTATCTACACTAGTTAGTCTGTTTTTCCTTATCCCGAGGTCTTTATAATCCTGGATCCATCCCATATGCTGAACAGATGTTGTGGTGGTCTTGGACGAGTGGAGATTGTAAGACTGACCTGCAGTCTCTCTATGATAGATGTCAGTCGTTCTCAAGGATCCGGAGCCCAGATTGCAGCTCTTGGATTTGCTCTTTACTGTTTTGGCTTATGGCAGTGATATTTAAGTTACACTGAACTGAACTAAACTAAACTGAACTTCATCTGTGAAAACTGGACTGAAGCAGTTTCAATTTATTAATATGTCATTATATTAAGCTGCTTTTATATATTGTAAAAGCACTATAGATATAACAAAATGAATTGAATTCCATTGCTGGTTATACAAAAAAGAACCCAGCACAATACATGGTAAAGTGTACTAAAATAAGTCTCCTAAACAGGTAGTAATTTCAGCATGTCTTGATTTTTTCAAACTTAATAACAATTCCCCACAATGTGCATGTTGATGTCTGACAGTCAATACATAATTTACAGTGTAGGCAAAATAGCAGCAGAACAAAAGAAACACTGAGCCTCTGCAACTTCAATGTCAAAGAGTTCCTTGTGTTAAACAGTGTTGGGATTATTTTATAAAATAATTACATAATTACAATTGATAAATTACACAATCACATTATTTTCAAGCAATTATACCATATATGTTAAAAAAATTCCTGCTGCATAGCCAAACAATTTCTTCATTTGTAAATCTGAGGTACCACACGTGATGGAATCGTCTGATACTTTAATGCCAGTGCCACTACAGCACATTTTGAGTCTTCAGTTTTTCAGTTCAAGCCAACTTCTGCCCTGATTTTGGAGAGGAAAAAAGTTAGATCAGTAAAGACTGATATACTCACAAATGTTAAAGCAATACTCTGAAAAGACAAGATGGATATTACAAATAAAGTGAAAAGACAAAAGCAAAAACTAAATAGCAGTGAAAGAGGAGATTCTCAAAACTCTCACCAAGTTGAGAAAACCTTACTTTTAAAGCTACCAGTTACAGCTTTATAAATGATCAAAACTGTGAAAGGCTTTGAGTTTTTTTTTTTTTTTTTTTTTATAACAATTGAACAGGACCTGTTCAATTATTTCATCCTAACAGAAACACATGAAATGAAATGCTAGACTATACAATTCATTAACTAAATCATAAAAAAGAGGACTGGGGTGTGATGCCTCACTCATTTTCATAACTTATTTAGACAGATGATCTTTAAGCAGATTACGTAAAAAGAAATGCATCTGTCTCTTTCACCATCTCTCAATTACTCCCCCTACACACACTCACACTCACTTTCAAACTAACCTGCAATGTACTTCGCTCCAATTAACATAAACATGCTACCCAGAATGTAAAAGCCCAAGGGTACACTACTGAAGATACTAGTGTCCTCTGTTGGTTGTCCAGAACACAGGTCCATGTTACACAAGAGTGGAAAGAGAGAAAACAAGTGGAATAATTGAGAAACTGCTGATTTTGTTCAAAAAAATAAATAAAAGGTCCTGAAGATTTACCCTGAATAAGGTAATAAATAACAGGAAATACATTTACAAGAGGACTTTGTATCCCTGTTAAAAATAAAATAGCTGTTTTCTTGCAAAAACCTGGTTATTGATTACTACAAACAATACATTAATCTTTGACTGCTGGTGTTCAGTTAGTTGGAATATTGGTTCTTTTGTAAATAACATTGCTGAGCAAATGATAAGATTACTCTCCAGAATTTCAAAAAATTGTCATGCAGGTTATTTTTTGTTCATTTAAATCCAAACCAACTTGCATTTCTCTGTTTTTATATTCCATGTTTGCCATTTACTTCATCTGTATATGGTGTTTCGCAGCCAAACAAATTTTTTTGATTAGCCAAACAAGTCCTTACCATTTCCACTGTTGACTGGCTCTATGGTTTCCCAGTTCATGGCCCTTTGAACAGCTTTCTTCCAACGAGCATATCGCAGTTCACTTTCTGCTGGGAGAAAAGAAAACGGCATTTCATATGATAACAAGAGTGCTAAGCAATGTTTATGATGCGCCCGGATGCAAAATGTGGGATATACAAATTCTAAAATTATTCAACTCCACTCCAAAGAGGAACTTTGTGAAAATTGTGAAATTTGCTGCATATGTTTTTAATGAATCCACAAACACATAGACTGCTGAATAGAAGTGTATGCTTAGTATAAAAATGGGTGTTTAATAATGGTGGAATTTAAATGTTTTTTTTTTTTAAAGTGATAGAACAGCAAAACATTTTATTAAACTTCAATTGCTTATGCATAGGTTGTTATTAATTTCTGCCTATGTTATCATTTACATTACTGCATAAAAATAAAACAAATCTCTTTCAGGCTCTTTTGTTGAGTTTCTTTATAATTTAGCCTATCCACAACACAACTCAGGAGATAAATATTTGACTGATGAGTTAATATTAGATGTCTCACTCACACTAGGTATGATAAATAAAATAAACCTCCATAACTTAAATTTAAAAAAATTAAAAACTCCATTTACTATATTTGTTAAAATATTTTATTGAGAAATGAAGTATTGGTATTTTACATATGTATATTTACATATGTTTTATAAAGGGAGAGACAGAGAGAGAGAGAGAGAGAGAGAGAGAGAAAGAGAGAGAGAGAGCACAGATAGTTCTAAATATGTTCAATGTAGAGCTTCTGATAATATGGGCCATTTATGAAGTAATAAATGAGCATATGAAAACTTCAGATGCAAAATCCTCTGAATCTATCAGACATCAGGCTCTTCTGATTAGGTTCAGCTAAATCCACTTGTGCTTTTTTGCAAAACAAACTCTAAATCCACCTATTGGGACAAGACATTATAATTGTAACGATTGCTCAAACATAGATGGATCCATGTGCAGTACGTTTATACCCATTGTCCTGGTGTATATGTCGGGGCTGGGCATCGACGGCGATCTGCCTGCTCTCTAAATCTCCTTATGGCTCGTGATAAGTGTGTGTGAGCGGCGTTCCAGGTATCTTCACTGCGCTGAAGCCAGTCATTGACAGCGGGTAGTTCGGTGGGTTCGCCAGACCATAGGAATAGTGGGGGTTGGAACCCGAGTACACACTGGAAAGGAGTCAGTCCCGTAGCAGCCTTACGTAACGAGTTCTGTGCGTATTCAGCCCATATCAAATACTTGCTCCAGTCGGCTTGATTTTGGTGGCAGTAGGTGCGTAGAAAGCGTGTAATTTCCTGATTGAGCCTCTCGGTTTGTCCGTTGGATTGTGGGTGGTATCCTGAAGTTAAACTGATGTTGATGTTGAGACTTTTAAAGAAAGCCATCCATACTCTTGATGTGAACTGGGGTCCTCTGTCTGACACAATATCCTCCGGTAACCCATAAAATTGAAAGACATTATTACATAGGAGTTCGGCCGTTTCTAGAGAGGTGGGAAGTTTGGGAATGGGAATGAGTCTGCACACCTTGGAAAATCTATCAATTATGGTTAGAATAGTGGTATTGCCTTGAGATGTGGGGAGGTCCGTTATAAAATCGATAGCTATATGGGACCATGGTCTGCGGGGGGTGGGTAAGGGTTGTAATAATCGGGCCGGTAGCTTTTGGGAGTGCTTGTGCATATTACATAGACAGCAGTTGTTGAGAAATCTTGTGATGTCCGTCAACATGTTGGGCCACCAAAATTTATTCTGTACTAGTTCCTTTGTTCTGCTTATACCTGGGTGTCCGGAGCTGGGGTTGTTGTGTATTTCACCGATTAATCGTGTCCGCAAGGTTGTAGGAACGAAAGTTTTCTCTGCGGGGCAATTCGGTGGGCGTGGTTCCTGCGTTTGAGCCTGGCCGATCTCAGTAGTGATATCCCACATGATAGGTGACAGCACCAAGGATTTCTCTAAGATAGTTTCCTCTTTCTGCTCCACCACCTCCTCTTCAAATATTCTGGATAATGCGTCTGCCTTGACGTTCTTTGAGCCCGGAATATATGTTACCGTAAAGTCGAATCGGGATTGAGTCTTTTTGCAGAGTGTATGTATTCTAGATTCTTGTGATCCGTTATTACCGTGAATTTGTGTTTAGCGCCCTCCAGCCAGTGTCTCCACTCCTCCATCGTGGCTTTCATGGCTAGGAGTTCCCGATTGCCCACATCATAGTTCTGTTCCGCGGAGTTAAGCTTACGGGAAAAGAATGCACATGGATGAGATTTGGATGGAGAACCCTGTTTCTGGCATAATATTGCGCCAATGCCCGTGTTGGATGCGTTAATTTCCACAATGAAGGGTTACTCAGGATTAGGATGATGAAGGATGGGAGCGGTGGCGAAGCGGTGTTTCAATTTGGCAAATGCCCTCTCAGCCGTGTCGTTCCATTTGATAAGTGATCCCTTCCCTCTGGTCAAACTTGTGAGTGGGGAAGCAACCAAACTGAAGTTTCGAATGAAACGTCTATAAAATTTTGCGAAGCCAAGAAATCTTTGGAGCTCTTTAATGGTTCTAGGCTTGGGCCATTTTAATACTGCTAGCACCTTCTGCTCATCCATGGCCACGCCCTCAGTGCCAATAATGTATCCTAGGAAGGACTGAAATGGGAGAAGAACAAGAGAATAAGGGGATGTTGTGGTCATCAGCAAACGTTTTATCCATAAAAATACCTGCAGCGCCTGAATCGATTATAGCGGTCAAATTAATTACAGTACCATTGACAGTCAGGGAAATGGGAACTTCTATGCATTGGTTATTTATAGAGGAACAGAGAGCTGAACTCACCGGGAGCGATCTGGAGGAGGGTCTCACTGGACACCGGGCCTTAATATGTCCTGGCAGGCCGCAGTACATGCAGAGATTGAACTGGAATCGGCGTTCCCGTTCTTCGGAGGTTAGTGGAGTGTGACCAATTTGCATGGGTTCCAGAGCATTGTTTGCGGGTAATCTGGGTCTTAGACTGAGGGGCGACAAAGAGTGAAGTGGTTTACGAGCTCGTATGAGGTTGTCCAGGAGTATAGAAAGTTCAATGAATTGATCCAATGTTTTTCCCTCGTCACGACAAGCTAGTTCAGTTTGCAGTTCTGGGTTGAGACCTTTACGATATAGTGTCTTTAATGTATCATCCAGCCATCCAGTCTTGGCTGCCAGTGTGCGGAAGTGAAGAGCGAAGTCGGCGGCTGTTTGGTTGCCTTGTTGAATAGTTAACAACTCCTCACCAGCGCTGCGACCTCCCTCAGGATGTTCGAACACAGTGCGGAATTTTTGCAAGAAACTTGCAAAAGTGGCGAACGTAGGGGTGCTTGGTTGCCAGATGGCGGTAGCCCACTCCAGGGCTTTGTCGGTGAGTAGCGAACAGACAAACGCTATTTTGCTCTTCTCCGTTGTGTACATATATGGCTGTTGGGAGATAAATAGCTGACACTGCAGTAGGAATCCTTTACATTTAGCTGGATTACCTCCATATTTCTCAGGAAGAGCCAATCGTGGGTTTTGTGCAGCACTGGGGTTTTCGCTGTGAGGAGCGTTGAAAGCAAAGCTCTCCATTGGTGACTGTGCAGAGATGTTCAGAACTTGTAATGCCTTCACCAATTCCTCCGTGAGCTGAGTGAGGTGAGTGAGTTGTTGTTGATGAACCGAGAGTGTTTGGGCTTGAGCTTGAAGTGCCGTAGAAAACTTTTGCATGGCTGCGGGATCCGATGTTGGCGAAGTCTTCTGTAACGATTGCTCAGACATAAATGGATCCATGTACAGTACGTTTATTGTATAAATGAGATTAAACAGGAAGAAGTGTATACTCAAGTGTACAGCAGAAGACTACGGTTTAGTAGACAGGCGGCTAGCAATCGACATCGGATAACAGGCTGGGATCAGGGCTGGCAGCAGAGATTCAGAGTCCAAAAGCAGGCAAAGTTCAGGGCAGGCGGCAATACATATACAGGGTCAAGAAACAGTCCGGGTTGGCAACAAGAAGAAATCAGAATCAGGGAAAAACGCTCAGAAATGTCTGCGGGGCAAAACAAGACTTCGCACTGAAGCAGCGTGTGAGTGCTGCTTATATGTGTGTGGAATGTGATTGAAGATGTGTGTCAGGTGTGTCTGCAATCAGTGTAGATGGATGACGTAATGTCAATAGTCCGGTGATGATGACCTCTGCTGGTTAGTGAAGGGAATAGCTGGGACCGAGCCGGTGACAATAATTAGCTGAAAAATCACTAAAGATGCCCTTTTAAATGAAAACATAAAACACATTACACAAACCACCGAAAATTAAAAATACATAAATCAAGTCAAGTAAATGGCGGTTCATTCCGCTGTAGTGACCCCTGATAAACCAGGGACAGAGCAGAAGGAAAATTAATGAATGAAATCTGTTAAGTATAAGTACAATAATTAATAACATTAAAATTGACATTAATTAAATCTTAACAATCTGTTGTCATTTATGATATTTGGGAAGTAGATTTAATGTAAGTTGAGCAATGCAAACATTGTAAACTAAGCTTGTTACACTCAAATAATGTTGTGTAAAACATTATGAAACATCAATATCTGTGCATTATCCATTAATATAAAAAAGCTTATCTGATGTATAGGTATTATGAAGTAATATAAATAATGTTTAGTTTTGTACATCATATTCATCCTTTGAAAATAGCTTACATTAGCAAATAAAACACAAGGTAAGGCTGGGATGCCTTAGACAATTTTATAAACTGTCATTCATTCATTCTCACCACACTCAGTCTTTGTCTCTTTTTCATCTCTTGTTAATCCTTATAGCCTCCATATCCAATATAAGAACGGCATCTTAAAGGGGTTGTCCACTACCATATCATATTATAAACTTTAGTTTATGTATAATGTAGCTGTGTGAACATAAACAGCATCTCTGAATGTAAAATACTCAAAGTTCAATGCAAAGGGAGACCTTGGCTTTTACAGAGTTAGCTTAACAAAGCCTACAATGAACGAACTTTGGGTCCTACAAAAAAATACATCCGGGCTAGTGAGATCACAAAGGTATTTTTACGAGGCACTTTAATTTTACAGCAGAGAAAGCTAAAATGCCGTCCAAATGCTGCTATTTCCACAGAGCTTTTTTATTTACAGAGCTGTTTCTGTATTTGGGCTTCCAAAGGACACGACACAAAGACAGAAGTGCTTACAGTTCAATATTAATTATGTTCCATAGAATTATAAAATACATAGCAAGCATGATTTGACAAAACACAGCTTATATATACACACACACACACACTCCACCAGTGCGTGCAATGCTCTCTATAGGCAGCTTTTCCATGCGTTCTACATCTCAGATAATGAACTCGCAAAAGATATGTGAACGATTCACTAAACTTACACATCCAAATTCCGAATATATGTAAAAGATGTCTTGTAAGGCGTTGAGTTAAAAAAATACTGCAAAGCTAGTATTTTTACAGTAAAAACCACTTCTGGAAATTTTCTGAATTTTCTTAAAGGTGCATTAGGTGATTGTCTTCAGAAACATTTTTTGTTGTGCTGGTTGAAAGTTTTTTCACATTCCAATAGTAATGATTAAAATAAATGATCTAAATTTATTTATATGTTTTTATATTCTGGGTAAGGCATGTCTTCAGAAACATTTTTTGTTGTGCTGGTTCAAAGTTTTTTCCCATTCCAATAGTAATGATTAAAATAAATGATCTAAATTTATTTATATGTTTTTATATTCTGGTAAGGCATGTAACGAATGGAGGAAGATCAAACAGACATATATCATTATTACATAAACTTTTAAGGAGGCCACAAAAACCCACCCCACCAAGAGGTCACGTCACATACCTGAGCATGAGTTACCATGGTCACAATCTTAACTGGTAAGGTTCCAAGACTTTTACACTTACACATGAAAAGAACAGGGCATTTCGTTTAAATAGCTAAATAGTGTTTATCAATGATTTACTAGTGATTATGATTATCTTTGTTTTAAAAACCTTAGAAGTATTGCTTAATTGCTTAACACTCAAAGAACATTACAGAGGTCTTTGGTATGTACTAATGTGGTTTAGAGAACAACTGTATGCATTGTTTTATGTTACTTGTAACATGTGTTGAGATTGTAAAATCGTTAATACTTCTCTATTAAAACTACTCACCAAGCATATGTAAATCACAAGTCTTAGACAAAGAGACAAAAATCAGGCTAGAAGGCAACATCCCATTGGCTCAACCCCTGAGTTCATGAAGTCAGCAATTCTAGTTAAGGAACTGAACAACAAGTTCACATCCTCTTACCTACCCCCTCTCTTAGCCCTCACACCACTCTCTTTACGCTCTGATCTTTACTCTTCAGTAGGTCACCAGCCAAAATGTGACCTAGGGCTTTAGGCCTCACACAAGCTGAGGCCCAACTTCAGCCTTCTAACTCTTCAGAGACTTTCAGCATCAAGCCAAGTCTCTATTCTAGACATTTTCAACTTATAACCTCACTGAAATGCTGATCAGCCAATCAGAATGAAGCCACTCATCAACTACTCATCAGAAACTTCCAGGCCAGCACACTGCTTAAGCCACAGACAAAGAACTATGCGAGTTTGATTCAGTATTAGATATGCTAGTTTATCATGTCTTTTGTTTAAACAAGGGGATTCAGTTTTCTTTGAAGATTGGTTTTAGGTTATTGATTTTGAATTTGCAACTCTCTCTCTCTCTCTCTTCTCATGGGGCCTTTTTGGCCTTGTCTTCATTAGCCACATTTACACTATCAGGCCAATGCAAGCCAAGGCTTTTATCGGGCCGGGCCGGGCCAATTGTCTGGGAGGTCGAGCAGTAAGGCCGAGATCATGTTGCGTTTCCACTGTCGGCTATTAGCTCGCAGAGTGTCACGCAAACCCTGCCCCCAGATCGTCCCCCATATCAAACATCACACAACCCACCCACTTTAGCGGGAATAATAATAATAATAATAAACTTTATTTGTATAGCACTTTTCCAACATACATGCAACTCAAAGTGCCTCACAAACAACAACAAAAGCATTAAAATAGACCACAAAAACTTATCACATATACTGAAATAAAAGCATTCATGTACACAAAATGTAAGTATATATTCACATGATCACACACACAATAGTCCTTATATATGCAGGCACACACCATACATTACATACAAAAACCTACAACAAAATAGATAAAATGCGTACACCTAACAAACTTGTTTAATCATACGCAATTTTAAAAAGATGTGTCTTAACACGCTTTTTAAAAACATGAATACTTGGGGATTCTTTCACTTCAAGGGGGAGACAGTTCCAAATTTTTGGAGCATAATGGCTAAAAGAAGTGCCGCCAGATCGCATCAGGTTTACAGGATAAAATTCTAAAAGTCCAGCACTAGAAGAGCGTAGTAAACGGTTTGGATTATATTTTGTTAAACAGCCGGAAATGTAGGAAGGTGTCATATTGTGTAGTGCTTTAAAAACTAATAAAAGAATCTTAAAATCTATCCTTTGGTGCACAGGCAACCAGTGTAATTCTATTAATACTGGTGTAATGTGCTCTCGTTTCTTTAATTTCATTAAAACTCTGGCTGCTGCATTTTGTATCAATTGCAACTTCATTGTAGAACCCTTAGGTAGACCAGTATAGATAGCATTGCAATAATCAAGCCGAGAGAAAATAAAAGCAGGAATTAATTACTTGGCATCATCAAAAGATAAGAAAGAACGAATTTTGGCAACATTTCTTAAATGATAAAAACATTTTTTTGTAACTTGATTAATATGAGATTTAAAATTAAGATCACAATCGAAAATAAAACCCAGGTTCTTTAATTCTTTTTTTGATTGTAAACCTAAAGAACACAGTTCTGCTTCAATCCTCTCTCGCTCAGGTTTTTTGCCCACAATTAGAATTTCTGTTTTATCTTTATTCAGCTTTAAAAAATTTGCAGTCATCCATTGCACAATATTGGACATGCAGTTGGACGAATATTCCAATGCAGCAGTGTCTCTTGGCTCAACAGAAATATATAATTGTATGTCATCAGCATAAAGATGATAATTCATGCCATATTTCTGAATTATACTACCTAAAGGAAGTATATATAATAAAAATAGACTTGGGCCTAGGATAGATCCCTGAGGAACACCATATAATATATTGTGTTCTTGCGATGTATATTCATCTATATTTACTAAGAATGTCCTTTCTGTGACATATGTATTGAACCAATTTAAAACTATCCCAGAGAGACCTACAATTTTTTCCAGTCTGTTAATCAAAATGCAATGATCAACCGTGTCGAATGCTGCACTTAAATCTAGAAGAATTAAAACTGATGTATTACCTTTATCTATGTTTAAGCGCATATTATTAACTACTTTCAATAATGCTGTTTCTATTCTATGACCTTTTCTAAAACCTGACTGATATTTTTCCCAAATTTTATGCTCATCTAAAAATTGATTGAGCTGTAGCAATACAACTTTTTCTAAAATCTTACTGAAAAATGTAACATTAGAAATTGGTCTGTAATTATTTAAAACTGTGGAGTCCAAATTAGTTTTTTTTTAAAGTGGCTTTACCACAGCTTTTTTAAAAGTATTAGGAAAAATTCCTGTCATTAATGAATCATTTACGATGTCAAGGACATAGTCAATCAAGCAATTTGAAACCTTTTTAAAAAATTCTGTTGGAATAGGGTCAAGGCAGCTAGAAGAGGACTTTAACTAAGATATGATTTAGATAATATTTTCTTTACTAATATTTCTAAACCTTTCCATTTTATTTTGTGGATAACTTCCCAATTCATCTACAAAATTTTGGTCAATCTGTATAATATCAGTTCTAATCTGCGTTATTTTGCTATTAAAAAATATAGCAAAGTCCTCACACATAATAACAGAAGGCTGGTCAAAATAATTAGCTGTTTTTTTTGTTTAAAAGACAATCTATAGTAGAAAAGAGTTTTCTAGGATTACTGCTGTTTTCATTAATGATTATAGAATAAAAAGACTGTCTTTCTAAACGAATAGTTTTATTATATTCGTGTATATTAGACCGCAAAATTTCATGATGTACGGTTAATTTAGTTTTCCTCCAGAGACGTTCTGATTTTCTACATTTCCTCTTCAACTGACAAATATGATCATTCTTCCATGGCATTTTCTTTAACCCTAACCTCCTTTTCTTTATTTTTTCCGGAGACACAGTATCAAGAGTTGATTTTAATAACGCGTTTAAGATATCAACTTTATCATGCACATTCATCTCAGGCCAAAAATATATAGGCGCTTGTTGAATCTCATTAATAAAGGTTTCCGACGTTAAGGTATTAATAAACCGCTTTCTAACTATTTTTTCTTTAGGCTGAAGTATAGTATTAATTTGACAATTAAAAAATAAGCAGAAATGATCTGAGATTGCTAGATCAATAATTTCATTTATGTTAACATTAATACCAAGTGAAATTATAAGATCAAGCGTATGCTTTTTATTGTGTGTAGGGCCATTTACATGTTGCGTGAGACTAAATGAAAAGAAAATATCTAAAAACTCTGCTGCTTTGCGATCAAGTTTGTTATCAACATGAAAGTTAAAATCCCCCACTATTAATATTTTATCATATCTAGTAACACACAAAGTTAAAAATTCGGAGAACTCGGAAATAAAACCCTGATTTTGTTTAGGAGGTCGATATATTATAACAACAACTTTCTATTATTTCTATTGCCAGACATTCGAAAGAAAGAAATTCATCAAGAACAACCTCTTTACATGACAGTGACTGCATAAATATAGCGGCTATCCCGCCACCCTTCTTTCCACAGCGAACCTTTTGCAAGAACGTTTAATGAGGTGGGCAAGCTTCTATAAGAGATATAGAGCCATTCTGATCAAGCCATGTCTCCGTAAGGAACATAAAGTTTAACTTTTCCTCTGATAGAATATCATGTATCAAAAATGTTTTGCTCTCAATTGATCTTACATTAAAAAGTGCCATTTTTAATTGTCCTTCATTTTGCAAAAACTGTATATTATCATTTAAATAGTTTCTTGCTATCGGTACCAAGTATGATTTTCTCCGATGAATATTTCGTGTGGGCCTATTGCTATTGTCTCTATAAGTGACAACAACCTCAATATCATTAACCTGGTTGCATCCCTTTTCCAACCCCAAAGAATTAGTATTGCAATTATATATTACAGGGATGCTATAAATTTGTCACAAGTTATGCAATGCATTTTCAACGTGTCTGGACAAAAAGTGTGCACCAGTCCTACTGGGATGTATTCCATCAGCACAGTAAAATCTCGCTCTTTCCCAGAAAAGGTCCCAGTTATTAATAAAACACAAATGTTCATTTTTACAATTCGTTTCTAACCAGTTGTTGAATGCAAAAAGTCTGCTGTAAGATTCATTGCCTCTTCTATACGTTGGCAGTGGTCCAGAGATTAGAATCCTTATTGCAGGAGATGTATTTCGTACAGTTTCCACCAGTTCATTAAAGTCTTTTTTTAAGATTTCTGATTGTCTAAGTCGAATGTTGTTTGCACCAAAATGAAGTATAACTGTGTCATTTTCTTTTGCGTGATTTAAGATCGTTGGGATTTGGACAGCAATATCAACAACTCGAGCTCCCGGAAAACATTTATTTTGAACTTCAGTAGAATTAGATTTGATATTCAAATGTCTGATAATGGAATCGCCAATAATAAGTGTCTTACCAGACGAAGCAGGTGGCAATAGCATGTCAGTTTGCGAGGTAAGCGGTTCAAAGCGATTGCTGGTTGGAAAATCTAGCTTCTGTGTCAGAGCGGCCGAAAGATGAAACTTCTGTGTCAGCATACTCAGCGCGGCCGATGTTCTGGCCTTAGAACGTGATTTTCTCCGTTGGTAAAGCCAGGGTCCATTATAAGTTGGAGCAGGTGTAAAACAAGCCTCGACTGTCTTCTGCCGAGGTACTCTCTTGGGTAGGAATACCCGGTGTAGATGTAAATGGTGTCCATTGTTGTTGTGTCGGCCTAATGTCCGCAGCCCGAGATGTTTCTAGCAACGTTTTCCGTTCACACAACTCCGTATGTTTCTCAAGCAATCCCTTTATTTGAATCTCTAAAACTGATAGTTCCTCCTCGATCGAGCGTACCTCGAAATCTTTCTGATCGATTGAGGAAAAGTCTGCCCTGTCATTCCTCCAGGCTGCTGCAGCCGCCATTTTCATGTAGATATTTGATGAGATGGATATTAAATTTAATATTGAATCAGGCAGATAAAGCACACCATCGCATCATCACGACACAATTAAAATGAAGACAACCGAAACAAACAAATGACACGTTACTGTACAGCATTACAGTATATGTCTATACGTACAGGCCTGTGTGTTCTCATTCATCATATTCATTTACTCGCTGATGACTGTTGGCATCGAACATCGAGTGGTCTCGAGAGGGCAGGGAGCGCACCATCTATTAAATAACACCACTGAAATTCTCTGTTCATACCTCAGTATAGAAAATGTATTTTATAACATCCTCATTTAGATAAATGAGGTGAGGTACCTTTTAAAGAATCGATAATGTAAATTTTTTATTTAGTTAAAAAACAAAACATAAGTAAGCGGTGCTATTCTGCCTAGCCTGCTTTAAAGAGCTGAAGTTGGTTTTATATTCATTCAGTTCATTTTTTAACGATGACAACCTGTGACGTGCTCCCTATATTTTTTTGACATGCTATTTTGAATATTCAGTCTGAAATAGCATGCAAGTTTATGTACGGCTTATGTAAGTGTTACTCCTGCATGTTGTCGGCCAACTACTAAGCATAGTAGTCGCTTTAGGACAGCATGTGAGAATGAGTCCAGTGATCCCTGCATGCATGAAATATTGCACATTATGACAAGTTTTGCTTGCTAACTACATAACTGAAAACGTGCAAGATATAATGCAGTTTTTCGTTCAGAATTGTAGTATTATAAAAGTGCTAAAAAATTGGCGAATGACATGATTTAGTGGGTCTCTGTCATCTTTAACGTGCGCATTATTGATTTCAGACGGCAGGGCTTTGAACAGCAGGGGAGGTATTGTATCTGAAAGATGTTATTACCGGTTGGCATTTAGGCAGATCACCTACTGCACCTTAAAAAATAATACACCTAAAAAATGCACGTAAAAAATAATACTCACATTATACCTAAAAACTTAAATGCAAACACACTTTCATTAAGTTCATAAGATCATCTGTTGAAGTGGTGTAAAGTAACAAATAGTAGTTTTAAAAACATGCACTTTTACTTTCCCTTGAGTACATTGTAGTGCTGCATTGGTACTTTTACTCCACTACTTTTCTTCAACCTGCAGTCATTACTTTATTTTTTTGTTTGTTTAAGGGTATTAGAAAAATCCGTCTTGTGATTCCTGTCCAATCAGATCGCACGCATAGGGTAAGTTGCATCATCATAATCAACTACCTAGACATGGGCTATTTATAATGGCAACAAACAGTTTAGAAGCATTAAAAGTATCCAAGAAGATGTCCAAAATCTTTACACGCTGCTGACCAAAATGGCCTTAGAGTGCTTTCACAACTGTAGTTCACTTTATTCAGTCCGGACCAAGTGCAATAAATGATACATTGTAGCCAGGGCTTTACATTACCTTTTTTAATCACCAGCCACTGTGGCTAAAAGATTTCCAACATTACTAGCCACTTGCCATTTTCACTAGCCACAATTTTTTTTCCTTTAAAAATATATTTTTATATTAATAAATGTGACTTTGACATGCTAAAATGACTTGATTTAGATGTTGTGTTGTCCACATGCCTCCTCATTCATTTCACTATTTGTGTGTTGTGTATGAGCTTGCTCACTGTGCTTGAGCAAATGGGTTGTGTCGCATTGCAATTGGTTTTTATTTCACATGATTTTTTTAGGACTTAAAATTAGGGATTTACCAAATTTATCTTTGACCACACCAAAAAGACATAATTATTTCTTAGCCATACATTTTAAATGTGTCAAAACAAGCAAATATATAGCTGTATACATGCACTTTTTATTCAACGAATAAAAACAACACACAACCCACCCAGTTCAGCGGTAATTAGGCAGATAAAGCACACCCTCGCATTTATCACAAAACGATTAAAATGAAGACATAAAACACACAGATGACACCTTACTGTGCAGCATTACATTATATGTCTATTCACACAGGTCTGTGTTTTTCCATTCATTATATTTCTTTACTTACCGACCGACTGTTGGCATAGTGCATCGACTCTTAGATCTCGCCACCACCGGAGGGACCCAGCACAGTGAGCGCACCCATCCATAATATAAAACCACAGAAACTCTCCGGTGATAACTCTGTATGAAGTGTATTTTATAACATCCTTGTTTTGATAATGTCGTGTTAAGTGTTTCAGCACATAAGAGGCAGTAGCCTAATAAAATATAGCCATATTTGTTGCACTCAGCCGCTATTCACTAATAAAGCTCCACATTTAACATTTCATTTTTAATTTTACCACATCGTATAAAAACAAACACTTGTTTGAGGATATAGAACACATTTTGCATTTGCAGATTTCCCCGATGCGTTTAAAGCGGCGCTGCACAGGACTAAGTGACAGAAAAAAAGGTGGGCTAGCTCTGCTTTCCCTTACCCCAAAAATGCTCCGTTTGCACGATTTGTTTAATATTATCGTATTCAAATACTTTATAAATAATATTTTAAACCTCATTCGGTGTTTATTATTTTAAGAAAATATCTAAAATATTTTTTTCAGATAGGCCATTGTAAAATGAAAGTTATATATGGCTTAAAACAATTTAATTTATGTACTTTTTATACCTATTTTGTTCTAGCAAGCTTGTGTTTGTTTTATATTGGTTTATTTATTTAATGTGATTTTATTATATCCAATATTTGTAATTCTTTAAATTATTTCAATACAGATAGGCTAGTCTATCGCGATATATGACACTATTGTTTAGAGCCGCCAAAAGTGGACACGTTTGTAAAAGTTTTATGTCTTTCTGTAGTATTCATATTTTTTATGATCACCAAAAATAAATTTAAAAAGAACAAGCCGGTCGAGGTATCAACAGAGCTGTCAAGCAAGCGCTCTTTTGCCCGGCCCAACACACACACAGGTCTCACAATGCGCACATATCACGCACAAGCACGCCTTTTACGCTTGACAAAAACTTTCGACAACCTTTACTGGCTCCTGTGTCTTTAATATAATGTAAAGATTGTTATTGAAACATCGAGAGGGACGCAGCAAGAAAATGTCAAATTAAAATTTTTAATGCAACAGCCAACATTTAAAAGGGAAACATAAGGGCGATCATAAGCAAAAAGATCCCAGCTTATAAGGTGTTTTATAGATTAGCCTATCCTAAACTCACCAGCTATATGTTATTTTTCCTTATTAATTTATTTGTTTGCCGCTTGTACTCGTGCACGATAGGAATACTAGTGTAATAATGCAGTCATGCCATCTTTAACAGACTTGGGCAAACTCCGCCTGTCCTTTCACTCCGTCCCAAAGCCCCAGCTGGCCCTCTTTGGCCCAAGGTATTCGGTGGGCCGAAAAAGGCCGGTCGCTGGCCCCGAGAAAGCCCAGCTTTGGCCCGATTAGGCCCCAAAAGTGACCGTAGAAATGCGACTCGCCCTGGCTCGCTCACTTTAGGTGCGATAGTGGAAACGCGGCTAATGTATCCCTGCTCATAGCAAACTATATAGTTTGTTTACATTAGAAAAACTATACATTTCGAAAATGAAGCGCGACTGTGGCTTGAAAACAATGTTTTAAAGTATTACAAATGGTGAAGATGCATCGCACGTCACTCCAGGAGGAGGCGTGAATTAATTTAGCTAAACTGAGACATGGTCATGTTCCGGAAATATTAGCAACGATCCATCAGGTAATGTTTTTCCCTCTCTCTCTCTGTTGGTAAAGCGCTGTCAACAAATATTTTTCCTCCACATCCCATAAGGCACATGGCATGGGTCTACGGCAGCTGAATTAGTCCAAAAAGGCGCAGTTCTTTTGCAGTTGGATCTGTTTTTGTTCGGATCATATTCTCACCACAACGAACTGCTCCAGGGATAACCAAAATTGCTGGCTCAACGTATTTTGTCCAGAAGTGCACAGTGGGCTCACGCAGTCTTGGAGGACACCTTTCTCTGCCCGATCTGTGTGCACCTTCGTCCTCACAACCCTTGATGGCGGAGCAGCAAAGGGGTGGAGTCCATTCCCCAGTTTGAGAGTGCCATTGTGGGCATGCGTGGTGCCTCTTCCTGGTAGAGTCAGCGTCGTCTCCTGTCCAAGAGCTCTAGATTTGGTTATCTGCCTCCCTTGGAGCCAGAGCCCACATAGCCACGGCACAGGCTGCTTCTGCCCAGCACACTGTGGCCACCTACCAGCGCTTCCAAGCCCAGGCGCTGGCCCAGCTGCACGAGGGTGGTTCCAGCAGGTTACACAAGCCCAGCACTGAAACCGACTGTGCTCTATGAACCACAAGTGTGCCCTGAGAAAGACGATAGCCACATCAGTGTTCCAGGAGCACCACCTCTGGCTGAACCTGGCATAAGATATTCACGAAGTTGACAGTTCGCTTTCTTAACTCGCCCATATTCCAGGCTGGCCTGTTCAGCAATACTGTCTTTGAATTCAGGAATTTATGGTGGTGCAGTCAATTGCGATGGGCAGAATCTATTGGCGGAAAAGTAAGCCGCCCCCCCCGTGAACCGGACCGCAAATCGTCTCTGAGACGGGCCATCTGGAGAAGTGGGAACTTGCTCTTTCCCCAGTGGGGGACCGGGCTCTTCATCCAACGGCGTTTAAGAATGCCATCAAACCCTCAAAGAAAGAGAATTTTCCCTTCCCTGAATTTGACAGCCCGAACACTGCCAGTCTGGGACTGCCAGTCCCGGATCAGCCCTCCCACTCCGCTCTGCCCCACAGCTGGTCAAGTGGTGCTCACTGCAGAGCCATTTGGGCAGAGCTGAGCTCCAGCGAGGGGGAGCATGAGCTCATGCTCCCCCTCGCTGAAGCTCAGCTCTGCTCAAATGGCTCTGCAGTGAGCACCGTCTCCAGCTGGTTATTATCAAGAATAACTGTATGATATAACTTAAAATACCCTGACTTTTCCTAAATATGATTATTCTTTCCAACAAATGCAGTAGTCAGACAGTAAATCTCTCATGTTTATAAAGCAAGATCCACACAATCTTACAGATTGCATTTTGACTGAAGTTTATAACAGCAAAATGCTGTCCTATATGTGGTAAAAGAGGCGGTCAAACGCAATCTCTCTGGAGGAGAAATATTTTCTTTCTCGATGTCACAATCGTGTTTCGACTATTTTATAAGGTATCGGTGCAATCAGACGTTATTTACTTAAAATATTTAGTCGTGTTACCGTTCACAGAAGCTGAAAGCAGAGAATCAAACAGATCTATTTCATTTTCAGATCAGAGAATTTAGGCATCGTTTTGATTCTGATCAGAGAAAAAGATTTTGTATTGGTCATTACAGGAGTAGCTTTAGTAATGATTAATTTAGTATATGTAACTGATACAATATGTATGTCTCCTTCAAAGAATAATGGATTCCACAGCAATGACTTAGTGCAGTAGATATGGCAAGCCCATTACATAAAATCAAGTAAATTCCAAAGTCAAGTATGGCAAGCCATCTTGCATGTATCTTTTTTAAAGGTGTCTTGGTAGATATCATATACTTTTTATACGTTTGACTCATGCTAGCAAATGGGACTTCTTGTATGCTACACATGCTAGCAGTAATTAACTAAGCTAATAACAATAAGCTAAGTGCTATGATGTGCTAGAAATGCTTCCGTAAGTATTAGGATTCGATCAAATAAGTAAATGAGACTTGCCTATTAACAACCCAGTATACTCTAGCAACTGCCCCGGAACCTGGTTACCATTTAGAACACCCAGGCAACCGCCTAGCTATGCCTTAACAACACCTTAGCAGCCTCCACGCAAACACTCCCTACTGAAAAAAAACAGCTTAAACCAGCCTTGGCTTGTTGGCTGGTTTTAGAGGGGTTTTGGCCATTTCCTGGCTGGCTTCCAGCTATTTCCAGCCTGGTCTTAGCTGGTCAGGCTGGGAGATGACCAGCTAAAACCAACTTGATCAGCCTAGCCAAGCTAGGAGCCCAGCCAAAACCAGCTATGTCCAGCTTAAACCAGGCTGGTCAAGCTGGTTTTAGCTGGATTTAGCTGTATTTAGCTGGTAATTTTTTAGCCTGACCAGCTAAGACCAGGCTGAAATGGCTGGAAACCAGCCTCGAAATGACCAAAACCCCTCTAAAACCAGGCTGGTAAACCAGCTAAAACCAGCCAACCAGCCTAGGCTGGTTTAAGCTGGATTTTTCAGCAGGGCTGTGCTTCCTCCTAACTGCATTTGAGTCCTTGTTTGGGCTTATTCCCAGACTACCAATATGCCTATCAATGATGACCTTTCAACTTTCTAGCCACACCCTAGCAACCACTTGTAACACCCTAGCAACTGTCCCATAGACTTTCACTGTAAAAACAAACATGCTAATTCAACACCTCATATGACCCTAGCAACCACCTAGCAACACCTTAGCAACTACATAGAACACTAAAGCAACACCTTAGCAAACACCTAACAACACCTCAGCAAACATTCAGAACCCCACTGCAACACCTTAGCAACCACTCAGAACATCCAAGCAACTGCCTAGCAACACCTTAATAATCACCAAGAACACTCTAGCAATGCCTTAGCAACCCCTCAGAACATAGCACCTGCCTAGCGACACCTTAGCAACTACCTAGAGTGCAAAAGCAACTGCCTAGCAACGCCTTAGCAATCAATCAGAACACCCCAGCAACTGCTTAGCAAGAAACATGCCAAGACATACTAGAAACATGCTAACAAGTTAAGGTGTTGCTAGGCAGTTGCTTGGATGTTCATGTGGATGTTCTGACTTCCTGCTTTGCTACTGTGCGGACGTCTTTGCCTACTGCTCCGCTCCTTGCACTATTGCTTTTATATTTTATACTTTAATTTTAACTTGAGCCTATCAGCACAGTGCTCAAACGACACGGCTTGAAGATCAACATCGAATCTACAAACTTTCTGGAATACAACTTTACCAACAAGAGGGGAATTATCGTCTTAACAATCCTCCCAAAACCAGCTGCTTACATTCCTGAGACAGGAAAACACATTTGGAATTTCCCTGCTGCACAAACTGCCACAAACTTTTACAAAAGATTGTAGTTCTTGAAACAAAGTTACTAGCGATCTGAACAGAACTGCCGAATTACACAGGACCGATTTATTGTGGAGCCTCACAGCATACAGCCGGTGAGTCCTAAAGATCTACTCCAGCTACTGTTTTGAGAACAGAAAAACAGATTGAAACTGTTGAACAAGGTGCAAGGCCAAAGGGTACTCGCGGTGTCAGATCACGAAGATCATACGCTGCCGCATTAGCGTCTTCTACCCCAAATACAGCTCGGACTCAAATACAGCTTCTGAACAGATATGAAGTTTTGAGTAATATGGGTGAAGAATCCCCAAATGCAGTCAGACAGAGATCGCATGACTCAGCAGCTAACTCTGCACTGAACAGAGGCTCAAGGCCGACTAGACAACAGCATTTGGCTCTGATCGCAGCCGAGATAAGAACATTGATTGTTGGAGTTTCAAAAATTAAAAAGTTTAGGAACAGAGCTACCATGACATACTGCTTCCCTCATGCAACAGTTTCTAATATAAACAAAGAACTTGAGAACATATTTAGAAAACATGAGACTGCAAAACGGATTATCATTCATGTGGGAAAGAATGATTTTCGAAGGAACAGTCAGAACTGCTCAAGAGAGATTTCTGTGAGTTATTGGAAACAGTTGAAAGATTGAAGATTCAGCCGTTCATCAGTGGACCACTCCCTGTGAGAGGGAAAAATATGTTTTCACGGCTTCTTGGCCTAAATGTATGGCTGCAGAAAACATGTAACAGAGAGGACTGAATTTTATTAAAAACTTCTCTTCTGGAACCAAAGACAACTGTTTACATCAGACGGCCTTCATCCAAACAAGCTTGGTGCAAAAGTGCTGAAAGACAACATCTATTTCTCCCTCCATCATCCATCAGCTGTGTATGCCACTGAGCTGAATGGCAAACACACACACCTAGCAAGTGTCCGAATGACCACAGGACTTCAAATCAGCTCCTGAGTGGACTTGTCATCTTACAAGGACTGCGATAAAACCACTCAGCTACAACAACCACTGATAACGGACAAAATGCCGTCTGCGCCCTGCACACTTAGCTCAACACAGGCAGACTGTGATGCTTCAAAACAGCAAGTTTCAGCACTCATGGATGATCTCCAGGTAAATACATCTCAGCAGCCAGAAACCCCAGACCCAAAGCGGCTCTCATCAGACACATTCTTATTATCACCTTGCTCGCCTCTCTTGGATTTTTCAAAAATCCAACTGGAGCTGGTGTTTGCTGAAACTAAACTCTCACACTCCATTGCTGCAAGCCCGCAGTTACCAACCAAAAAGCAGCCTGCTCCACAACCACCTCTGAACCCACCTGGAAGAGCCCTCTGATTCTTGCCACATCGTCAGGGCCTAAACAATGGCCCATCTTCAGCTGGGGCCTCATGTATCAACGCTGCGTACGCACAAAAACTTTGCGTACGGCCAGGTTTCACGCTCGGAATCGCTCACGTTTGGATTTACTAACGATGAACTGAACGTGCGCAGCTCCACGTACGCACATTTTTTGTGCATGTCTGTTTTATTTACATTGGCGACTCCTAGAGGCAGTTGTGTTAAATTGCACTCTACAAAGTGTCTTTGAGCCTTGCAATGGCAGCTGTATGAGACAGGTTCATCTAGCAGGTATATAAGGTTTTCATACCATACAGTTGACCAGCCAAACATTAAAGCGCAATTTGCAGCGGTCGCCTGTTTTTCCATTGTAATGGGAGCGATCTACCACACGCACATTGCTATAAAAGCGCCATCTGAAGATAAATTTGCATAAGTGAATCAGAAACATTTCCATTCAATAAATGTGAAAATAAAATATGATGCACAGACTTATTATTGATTCCTACTTGTCTTTCTCATAATAAATACTGTAGACTGTTGAGGGTGCTACAACATTTTACACCTATAAATCACACTATTTCTCTTTTAACTCCACAGTGTGATATTCAGACTCAACTGTGTCAACCGCATCAGCTAAACTTTCCCCACTCTATTTTTTTCTTTTGTTTTTAATTCCGGAGGACAAACTTGCAAACAACACCGTATTCCTCCGGTCTACCTCTGAAAGCAGCACCTTCAAAATTTATCAATGATTTTACTGAGCTGTTATTAATAGTAACCTCTGAATTTGACTATTTTACTATTGTTGGGGATTTTAATATTCACATTGATAAGCCAGAAGTCAATGCTGCAAAAGAATGTTTTTGACAGTTTTGAATTGACTGAGCATGTTTAAGGACCCACACACAATCGTGGACACACTCTTGATCTACTTATAACTAAAGGTTTACACATTTCATCAACTGTTGTTAAGGATGTTGCATCTGATCATTTCTGTATTTTCTTTGATCTATTGATCACTCCAGCTATTAAAGACAGATCTGTCTCTGTAAGAAAGAGATGCATAAGTGAGAACACTAGTGAGCAGTTTATGATGCCATATCGCTAGCACCAAGTATATCTGCAGACTCTGTTGATTCTCTCTTTGATTTGTTTAACTCTAACAGGAACAATGTCATCTATGTCATTCTTAACTTTAAAGTCAGGAAGATGACTGGCAGGCAAAAGTGATCTTGGACAAGGTCACCAAGAGTCCAAATGATGAAAAGACAGTGCAGAAAAGCTGAGCGTATGTGGAGAAAGATGAAACTAGTAGTCCATTATAATATCTAATTAATGTTAAACTCTTAGAAGAGATTGTGCAAGGTATGAAAACATTAACCTGCAGTCTTGACATGCTCCCCATATCATTCTTTAAAACTTTGTTTACCCGTTTAGAAATGGATCTTCTAAAAGTGGTAAATGCTTCACTTCTCACAGGGATTTTTCCAAACTCACTTAAAACTGCAGTTGTTAAACCCCTGTTGAAGAAGAGCAACCTGGATAACACCCTATTGAGCAACTACAGGCCAATCTCAAATCTCCCTTTCATTGGCAAAATCCTTGAAAAAGTTGTTTTCAACCAGGTTAACAAGTTCTAAACTTCAGGTGGTGTTTAGAAAATTTTAGTCTGGTTTCAGAGCACATCACAGTACAGAGAGCGCCCTTATAAAGAAAAGTGCTGCTACTGCTCGATCTCAGTGTTGCATTTGACACAGTCGATCACAGCATATTCTGGATAGGCTGGAAAACTGGGTTGGTCTGTCTGGGACAGTCCTCAAATGGTTCAAATCTTACCTTGAAGGGAGAGGTTACTATGTCAGTAAAGGTGACCATAGGTCGAGGTGGACACCCAAGACATGTGGAGTCCCACAAGGCTCGATTCTGGCACCTCTGCTGTTCAACCTTTATATGCTCCCTCTAAGCCAAATAATGAGAAAGAACCAAATCTCCTACCACAGCTATGCTGATGACACTCAGATTTACCTAGCCTTACTGCCTAATGACTACAGCCCCATTGACACCCTCGGCCAATGCATTAATGAAATTAATAATTGGATGTGCCAAAATTTTCTTCAGGTAAACAAAGAGAAAACTGAAGTCATTGTGTTTGGGAAAAGAGATGAGGTTCTCAAGGTGAATGGGTACCTTGGCTTTAAGGGTCAAACAACAAAAAATAAGGTCAAAAATCTTGGTGTGACTCTGGAGTCAGATCTGAGTTTTGCAGTCATGTCAAAGCAGTTAGTAAATCAGCATACTATCATCTCAAAAACACTGCACCAATTAGATGCTTTGTGTCCAGTGAAGACTTAGAGAAACTTGTTCATGCTTTTATCAGCAGCAGGATAGATTACTGTAACGGCACCCTCACTGTCCTTTCCAAAAATACAGTCAGAAAGTTGCAGCTCATCCAGAATGTTGCAGCCAGGATTCTGATCAGAAGAAGGAAATCAGAGCACAACACACCTGTCCTCAGGTCTCTATACTGGCTCCCAGTTACACAATACCGTATTTTCTGCACTATAAAGCGTACCGGATTATAAGACTCAATTACGGGGTCTATTTCTGTACTTAACCCATACATAAGGCGCACTGTAATATAGGGCGCACCGTAATATAAGGCGCACGCTAAAATACAGTCTGCAAAAAAAGGTAATGGAAGCAAAACAGTTAACATAGTTTTGTTGAACTAGTTGTACTATTTAACAATACACTCACATTATTTTTTTTAATCAGTCTTCTCCCACAAATCCATCAAACTCCCCATCTTCTGTGTCTGAATTGAACAGCTGGGCAGTTTCGCCATCAAACACGCTGGGTTCTCTCTCATCATTGTCGGAGTCAGTCTCATTGCCGGGTGGCTGTTCAGCAATAATGCCGGCTTTTGCGAAAGCTCGGACAACAGTTAAAGCAGATACCTTAGCCCAGGCATCCACAATCCATTCACATATGGTGGCGTAACTCACCCGGCGCTCCCTACCAGTCTTAGTAAAAGTGTGTTCGCCGTCTGTCATCCATTGCTCCCAAGCCGCTCACAACTTCACTTTAAACTTCACTAAACTCTCAACTGTGGCCACCTTGCTTTGTTCCCGCGGAAACTCTGATTCATCTTCTTAACTTGGCGCAGTTCATTTTCTTGTTTCCTCCACTTCTGAACCATAGATTCATTAATGTGGAATTGTTTCGCAGCTTCTCTATTCCCATTTACAACCGCGTAACTAATAGCTTGTAGTTTGAATTGTGCCTCGTTAGCATGTCTCCTCACTGGTGCCATTTCCGGGGATCATTAGACAAACATATGTGGTTTTGATTGGTTTATTGCTGCTGCATACGGAGTGTACGTTTTAGGTCCCTGTGTCAAGCAAAGCGCTTTCCAAAATCACACAACATTTTTACAGATTTTTGAACTCACATAAACACACACATAAAGCGCTCCGGATTATTAGGTGCACGGCCGTTTTATGACAAAATTTAAGGCTTTTAGGTGTGCCTTATAGTGCGGAAAATACGGTATATTTTAAAGTATTATTACTTGTCTATAAATCACTAAATGGCCTAGGACCTCAATACATTACAGATATGCTGACTGAATACAAACCCAACAGATCACTCAGCTCTTTAGGATCAAATAAACTAGAAATTCCACGAGTCCAGTCAAAGCAGGGTGAATCTCCCTTCAGGCACTACGCCCCTCGCTGCTGAAATCAGCTTCCAGAAATGATCAGATGTGCTCCAACATTAGGCACATTCAAATTGAGACTGAAAACACATCGGTTTAGCTGTGCCTTTACTGAACGAGCACTGTGCTACGTCCGACAGATCATACTATTATGTTTTTGTTTTGTTTTTTCATTCTTTTAATTCCTGTTTTAATCTGTTTTTAATCACTTTTATTGCTTGTGTTTTATGTTCTTAAACTTTTTATTCTTGTTTATGTAAAGCACTTTGAATTGCCACTGTGTATGAAATGTGCTATATAAATAAACCTTCCTTGCCTTAACATATGTAGTTATCTACAAATTACTTCTATTATTTACACTTCAAAACAACTTCAACCTTTCAAACTAGGCTTTCTTAAGCCACCATAAAGTTTGTTTATGAACTTTACTTTTCTAGTTTTAATGTGCCACAGCTACCTTGAGGACAAATTTCAACAATGCTATGTCAATCAACAATAAACTGAAAATAAAATCTGTAGTGTGCTGTACTTTAGATTCCTTTACCTTCTGGATTGATCTGAGGTTCAAATTTTTCTGAAGTGACCTCTGTGAGATCTTCAGGGTTCAGGCTCCACACACTAACCCCTTCAGCTGCTCCTGCTGCCATGGCAGCACCCAGAGCCGTGGTCTCAGGCATGGACGGCTTTACTGTAAACAAAAACTATTTACATTCCATATACATTTTTAATACAAATATACCAGTAAATCAAAATTACAATAAATCAAAAATTAAAGAACTTCATCCTTCAAATGAGTTTTGATTAAAAAAAGGGCATTTTACCGACTGGGATACACAGTATGTCAGCTTGCAGCTGCATCAGTAATCGGTTGGATGTCATGCCTCCATCAACCTGGAGCTGAGAGAGATTAATTCCACTGTCCTGGTTCATTGCATCAAGAATCTGAAAAAATATTAGTATCTATTACCTGTTTATATGTGATATAGTACAAAAAATCCCATACATCCCTAAAACTCTAAAAATAGGCAAAGGGTAAATGTACATCAAAACAGACCATACAAACTAATTGATGAATACCTCTCGAGTCTGGAAGCAGACAGCTTCAAGGGCTGCAAAAGCCAAATGACTCCTATTGGTGAACTGTGTTAGACCACAAATGATCCTGTAGAAACAGTAGAAAGAGGTTCAATAATACAAAAGATTGCAAATTGATTTAAAGTTTTATTATACTGCAATGCTTATTCTCCTCACATTGCAGTGTTTTATATCAATAAATTTAAAATCAGCCCCAAAGAAAATTTTAAATAAATGGATCAGTTACTAACCCTCTGGCACTTGGTTCCCAGTATGGTGCATATAACCCAGAGAATGCAGGAACAAAATAACAACCATATGATGTGCCAACATCAGCAGCTAGTTTCTCTGAGTTAAAAAGAGAAAAGTAAAAAAAATAAATAAAAAAGTAGTAATAACAGTGTTAAATATTTTACATGAATTGTTCATAAATATAATTTTTATTCAGAGATACCCAATTCTGTAGAGGTCTGGATAATCCCAAGGTTATCCTTTAGCCAACGCACAACTGCTCCTGCAATGGCAACTGAACCCTAGAAAAGAACAAAATTACTAAGTAAGGAATAACTGACAGTGTGCCATCAAATTATTAGAAATGTACTGCATATATGAGGTGGAAATGTGGCCACACCAAGAAGTGGAGTGGCTTTTACACCTTGGGTGTACTTTTTTTTTAATTATTCAAATAAACTGGACTGACTTTGGTCTCAGGATTTTGTCCTCAAATAACTTCTGTGTACAGTACTACTTTTTTATGTCTCATTCAAAGACTTCTGTTTTATTTTGATTTGAATTTTGACAGTTGTTTACAGTGAAATCAATAAAATCTTTCAGCGTAGTGAGACAAATTTGTAATACAGTCAATGCCTGAATCACTTTAGCTATGCAAGTCCTTAAAAATGGTCACCAGCCAAATAGAATCAAGCACTCAAGAGCCCCAAGGTATAAGAGTAAATAATTAACTATAACATCAGAATGTGATTATGAGAAATATAATGAATTTAATAAAACTTTTGAGACACGAAAAACTTTCATTGAAACAATACAGGATTTAAATTTTGGTAAGACATAGACAAGAATCATAGTATGAAATGTAAAACAATGGCAACATTTCACAACACTACCTCTAGCGCATAGCAGGCTGGCTTGTCCCGCCCTAGTTTATATGCGACCGTGGTCAGAAGTCCATGGTCTGACATAACAGGCTTCAGAAAATTAAAACAAAACAAAAGTAGATTTAATAAATACAGAAACAATGTACATTAGATATATGCATGTTCAATACCTTTGTTCCTACATTCTTAAGCAAGAAACAACCAGTCCCATAACTGCAAAAAAAAAAAAAAAGATTAGATGAAGAGAAGCAAAACTTAAAAAAAAAAAAAATACCATCAGTCTTAAAGAGACAGTTCACCCAAAAATTAAAATTTTGACATTAACTCCCCCTCATAACTTTGCAAACCTCTAAGACCATTAATCATCTTTGGAATAAAAATTAAAATATTGGATGAATTTAGATTAAATTTTAAAACCATTTTGCATGTGAAAATCACTTCCAACAAAAAAGTTTTATACATAAATTCTCATGTATAAATGTTAATAACTAACACTTCTATGAACCAGATTTGATAAAAATGCATCTGATGATGATTTAAAAATCTGATGCATATGACACACTTTTTTGAAAACATTTTAGCAGATCTGATTGGATTTAAGAATTTCCAAAAGTCGCTAATCAGCCCTTTTGGAAACATCTGAGCTGATTAAAAAATAAACTGCTATATTTATATAGATTAATATTAGTTTATCAGTAATCCATAAGTCTGGCTATACTCCAAGCTGTCACTTTTGGTACAATTCTGTTGTGCAAATTATTCTATGAAAAGGGTAGCAAAAAAGTGGTACGGTATAGTTAACTTTTTTGGTACCTTTGACTGTGGAAATGGATATAAATTAATACTGTACCAAACTGTGGAAATGGGCCATAAAAGGTGCCATTTTTGTTGGACAATGAAACTAAAATTCCTGGTTTTACACAATAATTCATTAGTATGGTACAAGGCCTCCTTTTGCAGCAAATACAGTATCAGTTTGGCTTGAAAATACAAGTACTGCACAGTGGCCAGAGGGATTTTGAATCATGCTTCTTCCAGAATAGTGGCAAGTCATGCAACAGTCTGGTGGTACACGTCTTTACTTCTTCTCCACACTGTAACTTCGCCAGATGTTGGAGACAGTGAAGGTACTCTCCTCAAAGAACAATACATTTTCACATTTTCCACAGCCCCAGATTTTCACAGCAGACACCATTGAAAAATACTTTTAACATTGGCCAAATGCTACGTTTTAGCGAGTTTAGCAAGTGACCAAAGGTTTGGCTTTAGCAGCCTGGTCTTGTATATTTACCCTGTGAAGCTCGCAATGAACAGTTTTGGTTAAAATAGGAGAATTCAAGTGCACATTTAATTCTGCAGTGAGTTAAGCAGCTGGGGTTTTATGTTTTTTGGATACAATCTGGTTTAACACCCAGACACCGTTTAAGGCAGCTTACTTTTGCATCCACAGTTACTCCTGTTGGATGTTGGTCATTCTTCTTGGTGGGATGGTGTTATTACACTGGAAACTGCGGCTCTTGATACATCACAAAGATTAGCTGTTTTAGTCACACGCACCAAGAGTTTGTCCTCTTTTGAACAATTTAAATTATTGAATTAATGCAGTATATAGCACCTATAAGACTTGCAAAGTCAGGCAAGGAACCAAAAACACAGTCTTTCTTATTAATTCTTATTAATGATATAATTTTCTTTTTTAGGTGAACCATCCGTTTAATACCTGCATGCTGTCACAATTAGGTTTTAAAGACAACAATAGATTGTTTTCAGTAATACTGTTGCTTATTAAATACAGATTAACAAAACTAAATCATACGTATTTTTAGCTTGTCCATCTTTAAAGCACATCTGTCCAACCAGAGCAGCAGATTGGTCACCAAGACACTGGAAATAGAAAATAAGGTCGTAAAGGACTACAGAAAGTTTTTAATTTCTGCGTTATATCTTAAGGATCTGACTATTCAAATAACTTTAATGACATAATAACAATGCAATAGTCAATCACTGAAAAAAATGTGACTGTTAAATTAAAAATAATTATTTAATAGTCTTACCCCTGATATGGGGACACCAGTTAAAGGGCCAGATTTCTGAAAGAAAAAAAAAAACACTAAATATTAAACACTGAAACAATTTAAATAATTAAATGATAACTCTCTATTTTGCATTGTTCTTGTCACACATGCAACTGTAGACAGTAAAAACTGTCCATTGGTCATAGAACAATGTTACTCAGGACAGTTAACAAATTTGTTATGGGTCAAACAAGCTACTGCTGAATCAACATAAAAGTTTATTATTTGCCTTTTTAAAAAACCTTAACTCTTTACCAATTGCAAGCTGTTTATTAGTAGCACTCATTGATTTAATATGCAAGTACACTGAAACATGGACACTGTAAAATAAAGTGTAACTAATTATATAATACTTATTTGTAATAATTTACATGCATTCTACAGTCCCTCTGCTTAAAGTAGGGGTGTCTAAACTCAGTCCTGGAAGGCCGGTGTCCTATATATTTTAGTTCCAACTCCAATTAAACATACCTGAACCAGCTAAATCAAGCTCTTTCTAGGTAGACTAGAAACTTCCATGCAGGTGTGTCGAAACAAGTTGGAGGTCAACTATGCAGGACACCGGCCCACCAGGACCGAGTTTGGACATCCCAGGCTTAAAGGTTCACCAAACCCTTGAGATCTTTTTTTTTTTTTAGATTTTAACAGTGTTAACAGTGTGTTTTGTGTGTGTTGAGCATCAGTTAAGACAATATTAGCACCTGTTAGCTTTAATTGTGGGGGAAAACTGGATAATTTTTAGCTTTTTTCAGCCAATTTCAGCTTCCGTGTTCAAAATGATTTTTGGAGCGGGATCAAAGTCTGCGACGTAGCGCAGAACTTCAAGTGCAAAGATGACTCGTCGGTTTCTCATTATTATTCATAGCAGAGTTTTCTTATCCAATGAGAAGAGTTGGCTTCTTAATTATTCATGATAGCACGTGCTTTCTGAAGGCAAAGCAAAACTGCCAGTCCCAAGCTGTAATCCTACGTTGATGATGACTGGGTGAGACGCATCCACGGACCCACGGCACACAGTATTTAGCTTTATATGAAGGGTCTTATGAGTTTTTTTTTCATGATCCAGGGGGTTTGTTGCATGTTTTTTCCCCCGATTTGTCAGGGCCGATACAGCAAAGCTGTGTGTGTGCGCTGCAAGCATTTTTGTTGGGAGAGCAGTAAGAGAATTGGAGAATGGCAGACTTTGTCTTTTATCAGGAGTTCGTTCACATTTAGACACATCGTCATGCTGCCGTGTTCGCCTAAATCCTCTAGATTGCCAGCAGGGCTAATGGTTGAAACAGACAGGGCAAGAGACCTGCTGCACTGAGTCTGCATTCAGAGCCGGGGATTGAGGGAAAAGTCTTAATTTATAGTGTTTATATGAACACGAGTATCTTTATAATAATATAAATTGTGGTTATGTGTATATGAAATTACAAATGACAAATGTAGCGGGGCTTATTGTTTATTTCTTTGCATTTCAACTTTGTAAACTATAAAATCATCGGTCTCCTCATGGTTTGGGTCTCATTTTGATTGTTAGCTCTCCTCCTGCTCCCCTGCTCTGCTGGCCATGCCCACTCCTGCCCTTTGCTCGCAGAGTTCCACGCCCATTATGATGCATCTTTTGAAAAAAATTTAAGGTGGACCTGAACCGAAGGTGGGGGTGTCATGGCCCTTTAAAGGGATAGTTCATCCAAAATAAGCCTGATGTGGTTATAAACCTCTTTGAGTTTCTTTCTTCGGTTGAACACAAAAGAAGATATTTTGAAGATGGTGTTTACTGGGATCCACTGACTTCCAAACTAGGCAAAAAATATAACAGTCAATAGGTCCAAGCACCCAGCATTTTCCAAATATCATCTTTTGTGTTCAACAGTAGAAATAAACTTTAAAAGAGATAAAGTAAAGTGTGATTAAATAACGACAAAACTGACTATTTGGGTGAACTATGCATTTAATATTTAATTCATAGCTTTCTGATGGATAAAAACATCTTTTGTAAGTCTAAATCACCAATCACTGTATAAAGTACCTGAACTAAACAGAAGCCAAAAGAGGAATAAGTAAGATAATGACAGAGAAAGAATGTGTGTTGAAAACCGTATACTAGCAACTTCCTTTTCAGGTATTATATTGTAACAGAAATTAGCTCATTTTATGAATATTAATAATCAACAATAACGGTTTATTCTTAATTATCAATATTCTGGCTTAAGCTTCGGTCAATTTGGTCAAACAAACATATGATTGTATATGATCCTGCCCGCGTGACGGAGCGGACTCTCAGATTATGAATATTAATTATTAACAATAACGAATTATTATTCGTTAGTTCCATTGCGAACTAACATTCTGGATAAATTTATTGTTAATTTGACCAAACAAACACAACCAGAGCCTCCGCTCTGCTGAGCGGACACGGTTAATGATCTATTCATTTAGAAAAGGGAATTATTACTACTTCTTGTGAAGTAGATTAATCATTTATAAGTTTTAATCAACTTACAACAGCTAGTCAGGGGAATCTGTCTTTCAGTGACTTTTTCTGAGGCAAACATACATAAAACATAGAACAAAGGTAAACCACGTGGAGATAGGCTATACGGGTCTATAGAACATGTAACAACAAAGAGAAATAGTAAAGCGCGGAAATAGAGATTTCAGATAAAGAGTGGCAAAATCTGTTTTCAGTTTCACACACACCATTAAGGATCACCAAGATAAAAAAAACACCTTTTTGATAAAAGGGGCACAGCTTATTCGCATAACTAAAAATACCAGGACTTTAATGTCTGGGGTCTCTCTCTTTATGCGAGTCTCTTCCGTCATGATGAAACTCCTTTGATGTCCTTTTTGATGCGTTGAGTTTGCAATACAGTTCGGAGGAACGCGATCGCAACTTTAAACTGAGTTTACTTTGCCGGAAAATAAGAAAACGTTGGCTCGGACCGTTAACGCAGGCACAGAAGAGCCTGGACCCCTAAACGGGGCGACCTCCTTGTGCGGTTCTTGGTTCGGACGTTCAGCGACGAGCCTGGGGAGGGGGCAGCTTTTAAGCTTGAGCTCTGTGGCACTGCCCTCTCAACATGCTCGACCAATGATTTCAGGGCAAAGTTTGATCTGGAAAGTTCCTTTGTCTCGAGGCTGCTCATATGCAAATTTGAGTGTCCGCCTAAAGCATGCGGAGAGGCATTAATGCAGGCCATCTCTCTGGATAACGAAAAGATACCCAGACTTTGTGGCACCAGGAGTCGTAAAAACCCACACAAGAGATGCATTATACCTGAAAAGACAGGTATAATGCATCAATTATTAATCAAGTCAAAACAAAATAACCAGCATTCACCATCCAAAATTATAGAAAACATAGAAACATAGAAAAACATAGAAAAATACAGCATAGAAAATCACTTCTACTACTGTATGCCCAAAGTAATTTGCAATCATATGAGGGGGTCTTGCCTCATCATTACAACGAGTGTGCAGCACAAGGGGCCTGTTTCAGTAAGGAAGTTCAACCAACTCGAAGTTTAAACTTGAACTTGGAGACTTACAGAGATTAAAAACGCTGAATTTTCAGTTTCAGAAGAGCTGATTTGAGTTAGGTCAATCAAGTCCAAGTAGACTAATTCAGAGTTAAGTGTGCACACTGCGAGTATAAATTACTTTAAATTTTTTATGTAAATTACCAATGGAGTGCAGATATTACGATCAGCTTTTTTTCTCCAGCTGAATTTGATGTGCTCATGTAAAGTTAAAGCAAATATGACCATATATGACATGACATGCACAGTGTCTAGCCTTACCAGTTGTTGTAGCAAAAATGTAAACAACAGCAAATGCTGGTTGGCACCATTAACAATTTAGAAACAAATTCATTTTTATCAGTCAAACCGCTGTAAACAGCCAATCTTCACCAGTGCGTGCCTTGTCTCTGTATGCAGCCACGTTCTCTGGGTTCTACATCTCAGATAATAAACTCACAAAAGACATTTAAACATTTCATATTACTTACACATGCTTATACCAAATACTCTTGTTGGTTGCACCCGCGGAATGCACAATGAACCTAACGCGCCATTATTTTAATTCTATATTCGTGAAAAATGAGCCAACCGCAGGTGCTTAGTCATGTTGGTCGGGAAACTCTGCTTTATAACTTATTAGTCCATTACAATAATCACACTTAGCTTTGCCATCTTTCTTTCACCACATGTAGCCACTCAGCACATCTTGCAGTCCATCTTTAAACAATTGTTTAGATTATTGAAGGTGCTCTCCAGCGGCGAAGTTATATATATATATATATATATATATATATATATATATATATATATATATATATATATATATATATATATATATTTTTTTTTTTTTTTTTACTCCTGTGCTTTATTCTCCTGTCAACAGCGTCACTGTATATATTACAGAAAAAGAACTTAATTCGAGCATCAGAGAAGAATAAAAATAAACATCGGTCCCGCACACATACGGTTCTCGTGTTACTTGCGTCAACACACTGTTCACATACGCATACACACAAAAGGGTGATTCTCTTAAAGAAGCCACACCCTATTTCACTCATACATACAGACACTTGTCAGATTTTATTTTAAAGAGCAGGCATGAGGTTCATCTTTTTTATTTTCTGTCTGATTAAGGCTCAAACCGATACTGCAAACAGCTACGCTGAATGATAGTGTTTACACAGCTGAGGCAAAGCGCATGCTTGTGGAGGTGTGAGGCTTTTCTGGTAACGTGAAGTCAATACGCAAATGACAGCACATTATATTAGCTGACCAATCAGTCTCTTAAAGGCAGGCCTTTTAGAGGAACTAGGAAATATGTTGTTTTCATATTAGCTGAGTAGCTGTATATAACCAAAGAAAAATATGTGAAAAAATAATGTGATTTTCTACAAAATGAAGCATAAGTACACATTCCTGTGCATCTTATAAACACAACGTAGCCTTAAAATGACACTCTAGACCACCCCTTTAAGATAATTATTTATTTAAAAAGGACACACCGTTCTCGTAACTTTGTTCTTTGTGTGACTGAAATCGCTATGTTTCCATCCAAAATGGTAATAAATTCTTTGCGCAAAACTGGAATATTGCATAAAAGACATGCGAATAAATGCAATAGTTCCATCCAGCGAGTCAAAGAGAACAAAATCGTAATTTCCTGATTAACTGGTGCCAAATACCAACAGTAAAAACAGAATTTGCTGCGGTAGGAAAAGAGGTTTCAATCTTTTCTTTATTTAATAAATGACTTTCACCTCAGAAGACGATGCTGAAACGCAATGAACACCTGGTGGCGTTTAAAGCCATGAGACGAGGAGCACAGACGCTCTTGATTCTGGAGGTAATTAATAATAGCAAAACACTAACACTGAGATGGTTACAGTGTTTTAGAATGACCAAAACAACATTTCAGATGTTTTACAGTGTGGTCAGACAGCTGGTTTATCCATTAACACCAACTTTCTTCATCATATGATCTCTTGTAAAAAATCACTTTTTTTAAAGCACATACTGGAATATGTTTGCAAATAGTGTTTCCATCGTAGTTTATGCACATCTTTTCTTATTAAATGAAAAGTTTATTCTACTCGGTTATGCGCATTTTTAAAAGTTGTATGCATCTTGGCGTTTCCATCAACCAATTTTTATGCATATCTCTAAAATGGATAGAGATAATAGGACATCATGGTTAGAACTAATGAATAGAATTTGGCAAGGACACTGGGGTTGATTTGCATGCTGATTCTAATTATTAAAAGCAGTTTTCATATGTTTTTATTTTGGTCATGTTTGTATTGTGTACTTCAAATGTTATGTGGTTTTCTGTAATTTAAAAAAAAGAAAGCTTTAATTTTACTTTCTGCCAAACCTTTCAAATAGTACATGTTGGTAAAGTGGGACATTTCTTGAGTGTGTGTCAATGAAAAAAATAAATGTGGTTTATAGTCAAGTTTTCTTTATGTCTATGTGTATGTGAATACAAGAATACAAGTAATTCTACACTCATTTATGGCATCAAATGTATTTTTGTTATGGTTAAAAATATGTGCCAAATTTTATTGTGCTTATCTATGTTGTGCTTTTAAACCAAAATAGTAAAAACATTGTTCTATGTTAAAAAAGCACCTATTTCAATGACAATGTTGAAAAGTTTTTTTTCCCGACATGTCAGTTTGTGTACATGTACAGAATACTCACCAGCTTAGAGCTGATTTTCTATCAGTCAGCCAAAAGAGATCAAAGAATAAAAAATATAACCATGATAAAGAACAACAAAACACATTCTACAAAGAGTGAAATGACTGCAGCACAGATTCAAGTTAAATACAATGAGTAAAACAACAACAATCATGGGCTTGTGTACAAAGTACAAATAAACAGTTACTGTTTGACAGACACTGCTCTTGAGCAATAATCATTTCTCTCTTGTTCTGCATTTTAAAAATGGTGTTGTGATTTACAGTGGTGTCACAGTGTTTGTCCCCTTACTGAAGTTTTTATGTTTTTGCATTTTCAGATCATCTAACAAGCTTAAAAATTAGTTAAATATAACAAGTAAACACATTGTGCAGTTTGGAAATGAAGGTTTATATTTTAAAGGGAAAGCAAAATTTAAAACTGCATTGCCCTGTGCGAAAAAAAAGTGTTTCCCCTGAACCCGATAACTCATTGGACCACCTTTGGACCAGCAATAATTAGAATCAAGGGTTTTTGATAACTCGAAATTAGTTTTTTACAGCGATGTGGAGGAATTGTGGCCAACTCATCTTTGCAGAATTGTAATTCAGCCACATTAAAGGGCTTTCAGGCATTTACTGCCTGATCATGTCACATTCAGCTCAGGACTTCGACTATGCCACTCCAAATCCATAATTTTGTTTTTCTTCAGCCATTCAGGGTGCATTCATATCTGTAGTTCGCTTTATTTGGTCTGGACCAAGGGCAATAAAAAGGTAAATTGTAGCATTTTCTGCCATCTTTGGGTCGTAATAACACTACACTGCTGGGTTTGGTCTGAACCAGATGAAAAGAACTGAAATGCAATTATTTGACAAAATCCACATCACTTAGTGGCCAGATGTTGTTGAACAGCTCCTAAACTGCTTATCAATTGGTCAGAATTCAAGTGCAGGGAACTCCCACAAGTAAACAAACCGGTGTTACAGCTTAACTGGTGACCGTGTTAAAAAAAAAAATTAATACAATAATGATATTATTATGCAACATATTATGTCTAATATATCTAATATAGGCGAAGCAGTGGTGCAGTGGGTAGTGCTGTTGCCTCACAGCAAGAAGGTCGCTGGTTCGATTCTCGGGTCAGTTGGCGTTTCTGTGTGGAGTTTGCATGTTCTCCCCGCGTTCGCGTGGGTTTCCTCCGGGTGCTCTGGATTCCCCACAGTCCAAAGACACAGGTGAACTGGGTTGGCTAAATTGTCCATAGTGTATGAGTGTGTGTGGATGTTCCCAGATATGGGTTGCGGCTGGAAGGGCATCCTCTGCGTAAAACATGCTGGATAAGTTGGCGGTTCATTCCGCTGTGGCTACCTCAGATTAATAAAGGGACTAAGCCGACAAGAAAATGAAAGAATATCTAATATATATTTAATATATAATATTTTGCAACAGAATATCACTTAAAAAAAAAAAATCACAACATTTCAATGTACTATGTTGGTCACATCTGTACAAGTATGAACATAAGAATCTTTATTTGGTATGGGAATGTTTTGTTGCTGTGAAAAGGTGACAAATCTGCTAATCTGCAAACGTAAATAGCTTACATCTGAAAAGGGACACCAGTTAACCCGGTCACCAGTTAAACCTTAACGCCCCATTCGCAAAGGGCGTCAGCGTCAATGCTCCCCATTCACTTTGAATGGGTGACATCAGGCATTGCCGAACTGCATTGTGGATCCGTCTGCGCCGCTTCAGAGGCGTTACTCGCTGCAAAAGTTGGGATTAGCTCAACTTTTCAAACGCTGACGGAAGCGTCAGCCAATTGACGCTGCTATGACGATTGCATCAGCCCCAACTTCAGACACGCCTTAAGTCAAGCGTTGACGCTGAAGAGCTGTGTGAATGGGGAGTAACACGACAAACACAAAATGTCGTTTTTTGCTATGGAGGGACGACTGCGCTTACTTATTGTATCCCTGCTCAAAGTGTACTATATAGTTTGCATACATCATTTTAGACAAACTATACATTTCAAAAATGAAGCACGGCTGCAGCTGGAAAGCAATGTTTTAACCCAACAAACACATGTTGCCTCAACGTAGCGACCTTCCTACAATGCTGTACTAACCTTGCAAAAAGGTTGAGGATTCTATATTGTTGTTAAAGGTTGTCACAACGATGTCATAGTGTTGCCATTTAAACATCATGGGAGCCGCATGCTTTAGGTTGTGCTTCGGTGGCGTGGCTGACCACTTTTTACTGGTCACAGCTGAATCACTTTAAATTTCAACAAGTCGTCGTCTCATTTATCAACGACCGAGGAGATGCGAGTATCGTTTTATTTCTTGTTGCTAAATAAGATATGTAAATTGTGAATATTCAAACAAACCTACGATTTCGACAACAATCTGTCCCAACCTTACACATACAGTTAAAAAAGACATAATGAAGTTATTACGAGCAAGTAACATTTTAGCACTCCTTTCACGGCCGGCGACAACATTAAAATCATTGTTAAATCTCTCGATTAAACATTTCCTGTTAATTTACCGACCCCTTGTCTTTACTCGAATGGACCATGTTTTTGAAGTTCAGTTTTTTCCATAATGATTGTGATCAGTCAGTTATGGATACTTTATCACACGATTCCAGCCAACCCACTTTTTACAAAACACACAAACTGACTTTTAATAACAAAACACCTCTGTGCAGTTTTTGCATCCCGTTAAAGGGACAGTTCACTCAAAAATGAAAATGTACTCCCGAATTATTTGCCATTTAAATAATAAGTGATTCCACACCTTCAAGTTTCTTTATTCTGTTGAACAGTAAAGACTTTTAAAGAAATAATCTAAAATCTGTAAGCATTTGCTTTCATAGTAGGAAAAACACTAAGGAAGTCAATGGTTGTAGTTTTACAGGGTTTATTCAACAGATCTTCTTTACTGATCAGCAGAAAAAAAGCTAAATACGTTTGAAACAAGTGAAGGATGAGGCTAAATGACAGAATTGTCAGTTTGGGTGATCTATCCCCATAAGTTTAAGTATATAAATTGATGTGAAAATGCCTAGTTATTGATATCAATAAAAAGATCTGCTGGTCTAAATTGCTACTTTGATTGGACTTTTGATGTTTGAATTTAAAATCCACTTTTTTTCTTTGCTCAACAGGCTATTTTCACATGGAGGTAATATTTTATTGATAATTTATGGATTTTAATTATGTGTAAGTTGCTTAAACCTCTATTGTTTAACTACTCACTATTGTTTTCAAATTACTCATGTAACTTGTCTTTCAGAATGTGTTCAGTTGTTAAATTTACCTCAGATCACAGTGTTGCTGTAATTCCTGATCTATGGAAAGAAGAATTAGATAAGGTACTGTAAGGGGTATACTACTCTATTTACTATTATATTAATGCAGTTATGTTATTCAAAACACAGTATGTCCATAATGCAGAAAATAAATCATGCTTATGATAAATTACTTTATTATTTTGTACAGCCGTTACTGAAATGACATTGAAATAGAAGATTAACATTCTATTTTACAGCGAATAATGCCACAACTACAGGACCTGTAGTTTTCTTTCTCTTCTCATAATTTAAGTAATTATTCTTAGGTTAACTCTGACTTCTATTAACTCAAACCAGCTTTCCCTGTATCTAAATTCATTTAATTGTATGAAATTTTAGTATAAGATATATTATTAAAGAATTAAAACAAAGAAGGCTACATAATTACTCACTGGAGATTTTATATGTAATTAAATTAAAATTCTGAAGCTTTAGTAAAAGTAATTTCCTGTGTAGTATACGTAATAAAATCTAAACTTAGTTTTATACTGTTTGCATATAATTAAATGTGCACTGTACGTATTAAATGTGAAATACATAATAAAAAGTTTGATTATACTTATTTGTGTGTCATTTTTATACTTAAAAGTTTACACATGCAGTTGTTGAATTAAAAAGGAAAAATAAATGAACTGTTTAATATTAATAGAATTACTGCTTATCCTGTATTCTAGGCAGTATTGATAAACTGCCACAAAACATATTAATACAAGTAGTAAGAACGCCATCTCGCGGTTGCTGAATGTCACACGACAACGTTGCTACAACCTTCTCACATCTTACATTTCTACATTGTGACAATGTAGCGAGCATGCAAGCTGCAATGTTGTGCAGACATCGCTACAACGTAGATGTGTTTGTTGGGAATGCATCGCACGTCACTTAAGGAGGCGGCGTGAATTAATTTGTCGTTAGCTAATCTGCGACATGGTCATCTTGCAGGAATATTACCAACGATGCTTTAGATAATGTTTTTCCCTCTCTTTCTCTGTTGGTAAAGCCTGTCAACAAATATTTTTCCTCCACATCCTATAATGCACAGCGCCCTGGCGGTTCAGTCCAAAAGGCGCAGTACTTTTTGCATTTGGGTCTGTTTTAGTTCGGATCATGTTCTCATCACTAACCGTTGCAGGGTTCGTTTGAAACCGTAACGAGACCATCTATTCAAGCAGGTCTTGGTTTGCTTTTTTGGTCCGCTTTTGGTGAGCACTCAAGTAGGATTTCTGCATTCACACCTGCCCAAACGAACCGCACCAAGAAGGAAAACAAACTCTAGTGCGTTTCAACTGAACTAAATAAGGCAGGTGTGAAAGCACCCTCAGAAGTGAACTTGCTTGTGTGCTTTGGATCATTGTCCAGCTGAAGAAGTTTGCTTCAGCTTAAAGTACCTAACAGATGGCTGGACATTGTTGGTACACAGTAGAATTCATGATTTCATTTATCACAGCAAGTCTTCCTGA